>NC_091121.1:2068640-2233236 GCF_040183065.1 Periplaneta americana
TCGTGTAAGAAGTTAGTCAAGGGGGAATACAGGACCGCATCCCGTTCCTCGGTATGGCCATTATTGCCGGAGTTAAAGTCTGAAGTATTTTAGGTACCCTAAAAATAAGGGTAGAAAAAAGTGCGGCGGATTTGCCGCATATTAGCGGTGATTACTAGGCAACCTGCGGGGATGCTACAGTTAAAAGGGCGGGCCTCTGAGTCGCTTCGTTTTCCTTGTGTATAAACAATTCCGTTTTGGAAGGTCAAAATGACCATTTTTTGAAATTTTGCCGGCCTCTCCTGTCCAAACGAACGGGGATAGAGGGTTGTCCTTTATACTGAGGATAGAGTTCGACAAGCTGTATTCAGCGCACTCTTCGGCTTTGTTCTTACTGCACGCACTGCGAAGTTATGGCGGCTAGAATGTCGGCGGAAGGGTGGTAACCTTCCCCTTTTTTTCTCGAAAATCAGTTTGTGTTCCCGATTGCCATTTTGATGCTATCGTGTAAGAAGTTAGTCAAGGGGGAATACAGGACCGCATCCCGTTCCTCGGTATGGCCATTATTGCCGGAGTTAGAGTCTGAAATATTTTAGGTACCCTAAAAATAAGGGTAGAGAAAAGTGCGGCGGATTTGCCGCATATTAGCGGTGATTACTAGGCAACCTGCGGGGATGCTACAGTTAAAAGGGCGGGCCTCTGAGTCGCTTCGTTTTCCTTGTGTATAAACAATTCCGTTTTGGAAGGTCAAAATGACCATTTTTTGAAATTTTGCCGGCCTCTCCTGTCCAAACGAACGGGGATAGAGAGTTGTCCTTTATACTGAAGATAGAGTTCGACAAGCTGTATTCAACGCACTCTTCGGCTTTGTTCTTACTGCACGCACTGCGAAGTTATGGCGGCTAGAATGTCGGCGGAAGGGTGGTTTAAACCCTTCCCCTTTTTTTCTCGAAAATCAGTTTGTGTTCGCGATTGCCATTTTGATGCTATCGTGTAAGAAGTTAGTCAAGGGGGAATACAGGACCGCATCCCGTTCCTCGGTATGGCCATTATTGCCGGAGTTAGAGTCTGAAATATTTTAGGTACCCTAAAAATAAGGGTAGAAAAAAGTGCGGCGGATTTGCCGCATATTAGCGGTGATTACTAGGCAACCTGCGGGGATGCTACAGTTAAAAGGGCGGGCCTCTGAGTCGCTTCGTTTTCCTTGTGTATAAACAATTCCGTTTTGGAAGGTCAAAATGACCATTTTTTGAAATTTTGCCGGCCTCTCCTGTCCAAACGAACGGGGATAGACTGTTGTCCTTTATACTGAAGATAGAGTTCGACAGGCTGTATTCAACGCACTCTTCGGCTTTGTTCTTACTGCACGCACTGCGAAGTTATGGCGGCTAGAATGTCGGCGGAAGGGTGGTTTAAACCCTTCCCCTTTTTTTCTCGAAAATCAGTTTGTGTTCGCGATTGCCATTTTGATGCTATCGTGTAAGAAGTTAGTCAAGGGGGAATACAGGACCGCATCCCGTTCCTCGGTATGGCCATTATTGCCGGAGTTAGAGTCTGAAATATTTTAGGTACCCTAAAAATAAGGGTAGAAAAAAGTGCGGCGGATTTGCCGCATATTAGCGGTGATTACTAGGCAACCTGCGGGGATGCTACAGTTAAAATTGCGGGCCTCTGAGTCGCTTCGTTTTCCTTGTGTATAAACAATTCCGTTTTGGAAGGTCAAAATGACCATTTTTTTAAATTTTGCTGGCCTCTCCTGTCCAAACGAACGGGGATAGAGAGTTGTCCTTTATACTGAAGATAGAGTTCGACAAGCTGTATTCAACGCACTCTTCGGCTTTGTTCTTACTGCACGCACTGCGAAGTTATGGCGGCTAGAATGTCGGCGGAAGGGTGCCTTCCCCTTTTTTCTCGAAAATCAGTTTGTGTTCGCGATTGCCATTTTGATGCTATCGTGTAAGAAGTTAGTCAAGGGGGAATACAGGACCGCATCCCGTTCCTCGGTATGGCCATTATTGCCGGAGTTAGAGTCTGAAATATTTTAGGTACCCTAAAAATAAGGGTAGAAAAAAGTGCGGTGGATTTGCCGCATATTAGCAGTGATTACTAGGCAACCTGCGGGGATGCTACAGTTAAAAGGGCGGGCCTCTGAGTCGCTTCGTTTTCCTTGTGTATAAACAATTCCGTTTTGGAAGGTCAAAATGACCATTTTTTGAAATTTTGCTGGCCTCTCCTGTCCAAACGAACGGGGATAGAGAGTTGTTCTATATACTGAAGATAGAGTTCGACAAGCTGTATTCAACGCACTCTTCGGCTTTGTTCTTACTGCACGCACTGCGAAGTTATGGCGGCTAGAATGTCGGCGGAAGGGTGGTTTAAACCCTTCCCCTTTTTTTCTCGAAAATCAGTTTGTGTTCGCGATTGCCATTTTGATGCTATCGTGTAAGAAGTTAGTGAAGGGGGAATACAGGACCGCATCCCGTTCCTCGGTATGGCCATTATTGCCGGAGTTAGAGTCTGAAATATTTTAGGTACCCTAAAAATAAGGGTAGAATAAAGTGCGGCGGATTTGCCGCAAATTAGCAGTGATTACTAGGCAACCTGCGGGGATGCTACAGTTAAAAGGGCGGGCCTCTGAGTCGCTTCGTTTTCCTTGTGTATAAACAATTCCGTTTTGGAAGGTCAAAATGACCATTTTTTGAAATTTTGCTGGCCTCTCCTGTCCAAACGAACGGGGATAGCGAGTTGTCCTTTATACTGAAGATAGAGTTCGACAAGCTGTATTCAACGCACTCTTCGGCTTTGTTCTTACTGCACGCACTGCGAAGTTATGGCGGCTAGAATGTCGGCGGAAGGGTGGTTTAAACCCTTCCCCTTTTTTTCTCGAAAATCAGTTTGTGTTCGCGATTGCCATTTTGATGCTATCGTGTAAGAAGTTAGTCAAGGGGGAATACAGGACCGCATCCCGTTCCTCGGTGTGGCCATTATTGCCGGACTTAGAGTCTGAAATATTTTAGGTACCCTAAAAATAAGGGTAGAAAAAAGTGCGGCGGATTTGCCGCATATTAGCGGTGATTACTAGGCAACCTGCGGGGATGCTACAGTTAAAAGGGCGGGCCTCTGAGTCGCTTCGTTTTCCTTGTGTATAAACAATTCCGTTTTGGAAGGTCAAAATGACCATTTTTTGAAATTTTGCCGGCCTCTCCTGTCCAAACGAACGGGGATAGAGAGTTGTCCTTTATACTGAAGATAGAGTTCGACAAGCTGTATTCAACGCACTCTTCGGCTTTGTTCTTACTGCACGCACTGCGAAGTTATGGCGGCTAGAATGTCGGCGGCTCGAAAATCAGTTTGTGTTCGCGATTGCCATTTTGATGCTATCGTGTAAGAAGTTAGTCAAGGGGGAATACAGGACCGCATCCCGTTCCTCGGTATGGCCATTATTGCCGGAGTTAGAGTCTGAAATATTTTAGGTACCCTAAAAATAAGGGTAGAAAAAAGTGCGGCGGATTTGCCGCATATTAGCGGTGATTACTAGGCAACCTGCGGGGATGCTACAGTTAAAAGGGCGGGCCTCTGAGTCGCTTCGTTTTCCTTGTGTATAAACAATTCCGTTTTGGAAGGTCAAAATGACCATTTTTTGAAATTTTGCCGGCCTCTCCTGTCCAAACGAAAGGGGATAGAGAGTTGTCCTTTATACTGAAGATAGAGTTCGACAAGCTGTATTCAACGCACTCTTCGGATTTGTTCTTACTGCACGCACTGCGAAGTTATGGCTGCTAGAATGTCGGCGTCCCCTTTTTTTTTCTCGAAAATCAGTTTGTGTTCGCGATTGCCATTTTGATGCTATCGTGTAAGAAGTTAGTCAAGGGGGAATACAGGACCGCATCCCGTTCCTCGGTATGGCCATTATTGCCGGAGTTAGAGTCTGAAATATTTTAGGTACCCTAAAGATAAGTGTAGAAAAAAGTGCGGCGGATTTGCCGCATATTAGCGGTGATTACTAGGCAACCTGCGGGGATGCTACAGTTAAAAGGGCGGGCCTCTGAGTCGCTTCGTTTTCCTTGTGTATAAACAATTCCGTTTTGGAAGTTCAAAATGACCATTTTTTTAATTTTGCCGGCCTCTCCTGTCCAAACGAACGGGGATAGAGAGTTGTCCTTTATACTGAAGATAGAGTTCGACAAGCTGTATTCAACGCACTCTTCGGCTTTGTTCTTACTGCACGCACTGCGAAGTTATGGCGGCTAGAATGTCGGCGGAAGGGTGGTTTAAACCCTTCCCCTTTTTTTCTCGAAAATCAGTTTGTGTTCGCGATTGCCATTTTGATGCTATCGTGTAAGAAGTTAGTCAAGGGGGAATACAGGACCGCATCCCGTTCCTCGGTATGGCCATTATTGCCGGAGTTAGAGTCTGAAATATTTTAGGTACCCTAAAAATAAGGGTAGAAAAAAGTGCGGCGGATTTGCCGCATATTAGCGGTGATTACTAGGCAACCTGCGGGGATGCTACAGTTAAAAGGGCGGGCCTCTGAGTCGCTTCGTTTTCCTTGTGTATAAACAATTCCGTTTTGGAAGGTCAAAATGACCATTTTTTTAAATTTTGCCGGCCTCTCCTGTCCAAACGAACGGGGATAGAGAGTTGTTCTTTATACTGAAGATAGAGTTCGACAAGCTGTATTCAACGCACTCTTCGGCTTTGTTCTTACTGCACGCACTGCGAAGTTATGGCGGCTAGAATGTCGGCGGAAGGGTGGTTTAAACCATTCCCCTTTTTTTCTCGAAAATCAGTTTGTGTTCGCGATTGCCATTTTGATGCTATCGTGTAAGAAGTTAGTCAAGGGGGAATACAGGACCGCATCCCGTTCCTCGGTATGGCCATTATTGCCGGAGTTAGAGTCTGAAATATTTTAGGTACCCTAAAAATAAGGGTAGAAAAAAGTGCGGCGGATTTGCCGCATATTAGCGGTGATTACTAGGCAACCTGCGGGGATGCTACAGTTAAAAGGGCGGGCCTCTGAGTCGCTTCGTTTTCCTTGTGTATAAACAATTCCGTTTTGGAAGGTCAAAATGACCATTTTTTGAAATTTTGCCGGCCTCTCCTGTCCAAACGAACGGGGATAGAGAGTTGTCCTTTATACTGAAGATAGAGTTCGACAAGCTGTATTCAACGCACTCTTCGGCTTTGTTCTTACTGCACGCAATGCGAAGTTATGGCGGCTAGAATGTCGGCGGAAGGGTGGTTTAAACCCTTCCCCTTTTTTTCTCGAAAATCAGTTTGTGTTCGCGATTGCCATTTTGATGCTATCGTGTAAGAAGTTAGTCAAGGGGGAATACAGGACCGCATCCCGTTCCTCGGTATGGCCATTATTGCCGGAGTTAGAGTCTGAAATATTTTAGGTACCCTAAAAATAAGGGTAGAAAAAAGTGCGGCGGATTTGCCGCATATTAGCGGTGATTACTAGGCAACCTGCGGGGATGCTACAGTTAAAAGGGCGGGCCTCTGAGTCGCTTCGTTTTCCTTGTGTATAAACAATTCCGTTTTGGAAGGTCAAAATGACCATTTTTTGAAATTTTGCCGGCCTCTCCTGTCCAAACGAACGGGGATAGAGAGTTGTCCTTTATACTGAAGATAGAGTTCGACAAGCTGTATTCAACGCACTCTTCGGCTTTGTTCTTACTGCACGCACAGCGAAGTTATGGCGGCTAGAATGTCGGCGGAAGGGTGGTTTAAACCCTTCCCCTTTTTTTCTCGAAAATCAGTTTGTGTTCGCGATTGCCATTTTGATGCTATCGTGTAAGAAGTTAGTCAAGGGGGAATACAGGACCGCATCCCGTTCCTCGGTATGGCCATTATTGCCGGAGTTAGAGTCTGAAATATTTTAGGTACCCTAAAAATAAGGGTAGAAAAAAGTGCGGCGGATTTGCCGCATATTAGCGGTGATTACTAGGCAACCTGCGGGGATGCTACAGTTAAAAGGGCGGGCCTCTGAGTCGCTTCGTTTTCCTTGTGTATAAACAATTCCGTTTTGGAAGGTCAAAATGACCATTTTTTGAAAATTTGCTGGCCTCTCCTGTCCAAACGAACGGGGATAGAGAGTTGTCCTTTATACTGAAGATAGAGTTCGACAAGCTGTATTCAACGCACTCTTCGGCTTTGTTCTTACTGCACGCACTGCGAAGTTATGGCGGCTAGAATGTCGGCGGAAGGGTGGTTTATACACAAGGAAAACGAAGCGACTCAGAGGCCCGCCCTTTTAACTGTAGCATCCCCGCAGGTTGCCTAGTAATCACCGCTAATATGCGGCAAATCCGCCGCCTTTTTTTCTCGAAAATCAGTTTGTGTTCGCGATTGCCATTTTGATGCTATCGTGTAAGAAGTTAGTCAAGGGGGAATACAGGACCGCATCCCGTTCCTCGGTATGGCCATTATTGCCGGAGTTAGAGTCTGAAATATTTTAGGTACCCTAAAAATAAGGGTAGAAAAAAGTGCGGCGGATTTGCCGCATATTAGCGGTGATTACTAGGCAACCTGCGGGGATGCTACAGTTAAAAGGGCGGGCCTCTGAGTCGCTTCGTTTTCCTTGTGTATAAACAATTCCGTTTTGGAAGGTCAAAATGACCATTTTTTGAAATTTTGCCGGCCTCTCCTGTCCAAACGAACGGGGATAGAGAGTTGTTCTTTATACTGAAGATAGAGTTCGACAAGCTGTATTCAACGCACTCTTCGGCTTTGTTCTTACTGCACGCACTGCGAAGTTATGGCGGCTAGAATGTCGGCGGAAGGGGGGTTTAAACCATTCCCCTTTTTTTCTCGAAAATCAGTTTGTGTTCGCGATTGCCATTTTGATGCTATCGTGTAAGAAGTTAGTCAAGGGGGAATACAGGACCGCATCCCGTTCCTCGGTATGGCCATTATTGCCGGAGTTAGAGTCTGAAATATTTTAGGTACCCTAAAAATAAGGGTAGAAAAAAGTGCGGCGGATTTGCCGCATATTAGCGGTGATTACTAGGCAACCTGCGGGGATGCTACAGTTAAAAGGGCGGGCCTCTGAGTCGCTTCGTTTTCCTTGTGTATAAACAATTCAGTTTTGGAAGTTCAAAATGACCATTTTTTTTAATTTTGCCGGCCTCTCATGTGCAAACGAACGGGGATAGAGAGTTGTCCTTTATACTGAAGATAGAGTTCGACAAGCTGTATTCAACGCACTCTTCGGCTTTGTTCTTACTGCACGCACTGCGAAGTTATGGCGGCTAGAATGTCGGCGGAAGGGTGGTTTAAACCCTTCCCCTTTTTTTCTCGAAAATCAGTTTGTGTTCGCGATTGCCATTTTGATGCTATCGTGTAAGAAGTTAGTCAAGGGGGAATACAGGACCGCATCCCGTTCCTCGGTATGGCCATTATTGCCGGAGTTAGAGTCTGAAATATTTTAGGTACCCTAAAAATAAGGGTAGAAAAAAGTGCGGCGGATTTGCCGCATATTAGCGGTGATTACTAGGCAACCTGCGGGGATGCTACAGTTAAAAGGGCGGGCCTCTGAGTCGCTTCGTTTTCCTTGTGTATAAACAATTCCGTTTTGGAAGGTCAAAATGACCATTTTTTGAAATTTTGCTGGCCTCTCCTGTCCAAACGAACGGGGATAGAGAGTTGTCCTTTATACTGAAGATAGAGTTCGACAAGCTGTATTCAACGCACTCTTCGGCTTTGTTCTTACTGCACGCACTGCGAAGTTATGGCGGCTAGAATGTCGGCGGAAGGGTGGTTTAAACCCTTCCCCTTTTTTTCTCGAAAATCAGTTTGTGTTCGCGATTGCCATTTTGATGCTATCGTGTAAGAAGTTAGTCAAGGGGGAATACAGGACCGCATCCCGTTCCTCGGTATGGCCATTATTGCCGGAGTTAGAGTCTGAAATATTTTAGGTACCCTAAAAATAAGGGTAGAAAAAAGTGCTGCGGATTTGCCGCATATTAGCGGTGATTACTAGGCAACCTGCGGGGATGCTACAGTTAAAAGGGCGGGCCTCTGAGTCGCTTCGTTTTCCTTGTGTATAAACAATTCCGTTTTGGAAGGTCAAAATGACCATTTTTTGAAATTTTGCTGGCCTCTCCTGTCCAAACGAACGGGGATAGAGAGTTGTCCTTTATACTGAAGATAGAGTTGGACAAGCTGTATTCAACGCACTCTTCGGCTTTGTTCTTACTGCACGCACTGCGAAGTTATGGCGGCTAGAATGTCGGCGGAAGGGTGGTTTAAACCCTTCCCCTTTTTTTCTCGAAAATCAGTTTGTGTTCGCTATTGCCATTTTGATGCTATCGTGTAAGAAGTTAGTCAAGGGGGAATACAGGACCGCATCCCGTTCCTCGGTATGGCCATTATTGCCGGAGTTAGAGTCTGAAATATTTTAGGTACCCTAAAAATAAGGGTAGAAAAAAGTGCGGCGGATTTGCCGCATATTAGCGGTGATTACTAGGCAACCTGCGGGGATGCTACAGTTAAAAGGGCGGGCCTCTGAGTCGCTTCGTTTTCCTTGTGTATAAACAATTCCGTTTTGGAAGGTCAAAATGACCATTTTTTTAAATTTTGCCGGCCTCTCCTGTCCAAACGAACGGGGATAGAGAGTTGTCCTTTATACTGAAGATAGAGTTCGACAAGCTGTATTCAACACACTCTTCGGCTTTGTTTTTACTGCACGCACTGCGAAGTTATGGCGGCTAGAATGTCGGCGGAAGGGTGGTTTAAACCCTTCCCCTTTTTTTCTCGAAAATCAGTTTGTGTTCGCGATTGCCATTTTGATGCTATCGTGTAAGAAGTTAGTCAAGGGGGAATACAGGACCGCATCCCGTTCCTCGGTATGGCCATTATTGCCGGAGTTAGAGTCTGAAATATTTTAGGTACCCTAAAAATAAGGGTAGAAAAAAGTGCGGCGGATTTGCCGCATATTAGCGGTGATTACTAGGCAACCTGCGGGGATGCTACAGTTAAAAGGGCGGGCCTCTGAGTCGCTTCGTTTTCCTTGTGTATAAACAATTCCGTTTTGGAAGGTCAAAATGACCATTTTTTGAAATTTTGCCGGCCTCTCCTGTCCAAACGAACGGGGATAGAGAGTTGTTCTTTATACTGAAGATAGAGTTCGACAAGCTGTATTCAACGCACTCTTCGGCTTTGTTCTTACTGCACGCACTGCGAAGTTATGGCGGCTAGAATGTCGGCGGAAGGGTGGTTTAAACCCTTCCCCTTTTTTTCTCGAAAATCAGTTTGTGTTCGCGATTGCCATTTTGATGCTATCGTGTAAGAAGTTAGTCAAGGGGGAATACAGGACCGCATCCCGTTCCTCGGTATGGCCATTATTGCCGGAGTTAGAGTCTGAAATATTTTAGGTACCCTAAAAATAAGGGTAGAAAAAAGTGCGGCGGATTTGCCGCATATTAGCGGTGATTACTAGGCAACCTGCGGGGATGCTACAGTTAAAAGGGCGGGCCTCTGAGTCGCTTCGTTTTCCTTGTGTATAAACAATTCCGTTTTGGAAGGTCAAAATGACCATTTTTTGAAATTTTGCCGGCCTCTCCTGTCCAAACGAACGGGGATAGAGAGTTGTTCTTTATACTGAAGATAGAGTTCGACAAGCTGTATACAACGCACTCTTCGGCTTTGTTCTTACTGCACGCACTGCGAAGTTATGGCGGCTAGAATGTCGGCGAAAGGGTGGTTTAAACCCTTCCCCTTTTTTTCTCGAAAATCAGTTTGTGTTCGCGATTGCCATTTTGATGCTATCGTGTAAGAAGTTAGTCAAGGGGGAATACAGGACCGCATCCCGTTCCTCGGTATGGCCATTATTGCCGGAGTTAGAGTCTGAAATATTTTAGGTACCCTAAAAATAAGGGTAGAAAAAAGTGCGGCGGATTTGCCGCGTATTAGCGGTGATTACTAGGCAACCTGCGGGGATACTACAGTTAAAAGGGCGGGCCTCTGATTCGCTTCGTTTTCCTTGTGTATAAACAATTCCGTTTTGGAAGGTCAAAATGACCATTTTTTGAAATTTTGCCGGCCTCTCCTGTCCAAACGAACGGGGATAGAGAGTTGTCCTTTATACTGAAGATAGAGTTCGACAAGCTGTATTCAACGCACTCTTCGGCTTTGTTCTTACTGCACGCACTGCGAAGTTATGGCGGCTAGAATGTCGGCGGAAGGGTGGTTTAAACCCTTCCCCTTTTTTTCTCGAAAATCAGTTTGTGTTCGCGATTGCCATTTTGATGCTATCGTGTAAGAAGTTAGTCAAGGGGGAATACAGGACCGCATCCCGTTCCTCGGTATGGCCATTATTGCCGGAGTTAGAGTCTGAAATATTTTAGGTACCCTAAAAATAAGGGTAGAAAAAAGTGCGGCGGATTTGCCGCATATTAGCGGTGATTACTAGGCAACCTGCGGGGATGCTACAGTTAAAAGGGCGGGCCTCTGAGTCGCTTCGTTTTCCTTGTGTATAAACAATTCCGTTTTGGAAGGTCAAAATGACCATTTTTTGAAATTTTGCCGGCCTCTTCTGTCCAAACGAAAGGGGATAGAGAGTTGTTCTTTATACTGAAGATAGAGTTCGACAAGCTGTATTCAACGCACTCTTCGGCTTTGTTCTTACTGCACGCACTGCGAAGTTATGGCGGCTAGAATGTCGAAAATCAGTTTGTGTTCGCGATTGCCATTTTGATGCTATCGTGTAAGAAGTTAGTCAAGGGGGAATACAGGACCGCATCCCGTTCCTCGGTATGGCCATTATTGCCGGAGTTAGAGTCTGAAATATTTTAGGTACCCTAAAAATAAGGGTAGAAAAAAGTGCGGCGGATTTGCCGCATATTAGCGGTGATTACTAGGCAACCTGCGGGGATGCTACAGTTAAAAGGGCGGGCCTCTGAGTCGCTTCGTTTTCCTTGTGTATAAACAATTCCGTTTTGGAAGGTCAAAATGACCATTTTTTGAAATTTTGCCGGCCTCTCCTGTCCAAACGAACGGGGATAGAGAGTTGTTCTTTATACTGAAGATAGAGTTCGACAAGCTGTATACAACGCACTCTTCGGCTTTGTTCTTACTGCACGCACTGCGAAGTTATGGCGGCTAGAATGTCGGCGAAAGGGTGGTTTAAACCCTTCCCCTTTTTTTCTCGAAAATCAGTTTGTGTTCGCGATTGCCATTTTGATGCTATCGTGTAAGAAGTTAGTCAAGGGGGAATACAGGACCGCATCCCGTTCCTCGGTATGGCCATTATTGCCGGAGTTAGAGTCTGAAATATTTTAGGTACCCTAAAAATAAGGGTAGAAAAAAGTGCGGCGGATTTGCCGCATATTAGCGGTGATTACTAGGCAACCTGCGGGGATGCTACAGTTAAAAGGGCGGGCCTCTGAGTCGCTTCGTTTTCCTTGTGTATAAACAATTCCGTTTTGGAAGGTCAAAATGACCATTTTTTGAAATTTTGCCGGCCTCTCCTGTCCAAACGAACGGGGATAGAGAGTTGTTCTTTATACTGAAGATAGAGTTCGACAAGCTGTATTCAACGCACTCTTCGGCTTTGTTCTTACTGCACGCACTGCGAAGTTATGGCGGCTAGAATGTCGGCGGAAGGGGGGTTTAAACCATTCCCCTTTTTTTCTCGAAAATCAGTTTGTGTTCGCGATTGCCATTTTGATGCTATCGTGTAAGAAGTTAGTCAAGGGGGAATACAGGACCGCATCCCGTTCCTCGGTATGGCCATTATTGCCGGAGTTAGAGTCTGAAATATTTTAGGTACCCTAAAAATAAGGGTAGAAAAAAGTGCGGCGGATTTGCCGCATATTAGCGGTGATTACTAGGCAACCTGCGGGGATGCTACAGTTAAAAGGGCGGGCCTCTGAGTCGCTTCGTTTTCCTTGTGTATAAACAATTCAGTTTTGGAAGTTCAAAATGACCATTTTTTTTAATTTTGCCGGCCTCTCATGTGCAAACGAACGGGGATAGAGAGTTGTCCTTTATACTGAAGATAGAGTTCGACAAGCTGTATTCAACGCACTCTTCGGCTTTGTTCTTACTGCACGCACTGCGAAGTTATGGCGGCTAGAATGTCGGCGGAAGGGTGGTTTAAACCCTTCCCCTTTTTTTCTCGAAAATCAGTTTGTGTTCGCGATTGCCATTTTGATGCTATCGTGTAAGAAGTTAGTCAAGGGGGAATACAGGACCGCATCCCGTTCCTCGGTATGGCCATTATTGCCGGAGTTAGAGTCTGAAATATTTTAGGTACCCTAAAAATAAGGGTAGAAAAAAGTGCGGCGGATTTGCCGCATATTAGCGGTGATTACTAGGCAACCTGCGGGGATGCTACAGTTAAAAGGGCGGGCCTCTGAGTCGCTTCGTTTTCCTTGTGTATAAACAATTCCGTTTTGGAAGGTCAAAATGACCATTTTTTGAAATTTTGCTGGCCTCTCCTGTCCAAACGAACGGGGATAGAGAGTTGTCCTTTATACTGAAGATAGAGTTGGACAAGCTGTATTCAACGCACTCTTCGGCTTTGTTCTTACTGCACGCACTGCGAAGTTATGGCGGCTAGAATGTCGGCGGAAGGGTGGTTTAAACCCTTCCCCTTTTTTTCTCGAAAATCAGTTTGTGTTCGCTATTGCCATTTTGATGCTATCGTGTAAGAAGTTAGTCAAGGGGGAATACAGGACCGCATCCCGTTCCTCGGTATGGCCATTATTGCCGGAGTTAGAGTCTGAAATATTTTAGGTACCCTAAAAATAAGGGTAGAAAAAAGTGCGGCGGATTTGCCGCATATTAGCGGTGATTACTAGGCAACCTGCGGGGATGCTACAGTTAAAAGGGCGGGCCTCTGAGTCGCTTCGTTTTCCTTGTGTATAAACAATTCCGTTTTGGAAGGTAAAAATGACCATTTTTTTAAATTTTGCCGGCCTCTCCTGTCCAAACGAACGGGGATAGAGAGTTGTCCTTTATACTGAAGATAGAGTTCGACAAGCTGTATTCAACACACTCTTCGGCTTTGTTCGTACTGCACGCACTGCGAAGTTATGGCGGCTAGAATGTCGGCGGAAGGGTGGTTTAAACCCTTCCCCTTTTTTTCTCGAAAATCAGTTTGTGTTTGCGATTGCCATTTTGATGCTATCGTGTAAGAAGTTAGTCAAGGGGGAATACAGGACCGCATCCCGTTCCTCGGTATGGCCATTATTGCCGGAGTTAGAGTCTGAAATATTTTAGGTACCCTAAAAATAAGGGTAGAAAAAAGTGCGGCGGATTTGCCGCATATTAGCGGTGATTACTAGGCAACCTGCGGGGATGCTACAGTTAAAAGGGCGGGCCTCTGAGTCGCTTCGTTTTCCTTGTGTATAAACAATTCCGTTTTGGAAGGTCAAAATGACCATTTTTTGAAATTTTGCCGGCCTCTCCTGTCCAAACGAACGGGGATAGAGAGTTGTTCTTTATACTGAAGATAGAGTTCGACAAGCTGTATTCAACGCACTCTTCGGCTTTGTTCTTACTGCACGCACTGCGAAGTTATGGCGGCTAGAATGTCGGCGGAAGGGTGGTTTAAACCCTTCCCCTTTTTTTCTCGAAAATCAGTTTGTGTTCGCGATTGCCATTTTGATGCTATCGTGTAAGAAGTTAGTCAAGGGGGAATACAGGACCGCATCCCGTTCCTCGGTATGGCCATTATTGCCGGAGTTAGAGTCTGAAATATTTTAGGTACCCTAAAAATAAGGGTAGAAAAAAGTGCGGCGGAATTGCCGCATATTAGCGGTGATTACTAGGCAACCTGCGGGGATGCTACAGTTAAAAGGGCGGGCCTCTGAGTCGCTTCGTTTTCCTTGTGTATAAACAATTCCGTTTTGGAAGGTCAAAATGACCATTTTTTGAAATTTTGCTGGCCTCTCCTGTCCAAACGAACGGGGATAGAGAGTTGTCCTTTATACTGAAGATAGAGTTGGACAAGCTGTATTCAACGCACTCTTCGGCTTTGTTCTTACTGCACGCACTGCGAAGTTATGGCGGCTAGAATGTCGGCGGAAGGGTGGTTTAAACCCTTCCCCTTTTTTTCTCGAAAATCAGTTTGTGTTCGCGATTGCCATTTTGATGCTATCGTGTAAGAAGTTAGTCAAGGGGAAATACAGGACCGCATCCCGTTCCTCGGTATGGCCATTATTGCCGGAGTTAGAGTCTGAAATATTTTAGGTACCCTAAAAATAAGGGTAGAAAAAAGTGCGGCGGATTTGCCGCGTATTAGCGGTGATTACTAGGCAACCTGCGGGGATACTACAGTTAAAAGGGCGGGCCTCTGATTCGCTTCGTTTTCCTTGTGTATAAACAATTCCGTTTTGGAAGGTCAAAATGACCATTTTTTTTAATTTTGCCGGCCTCTCCTGTCCAAACGAACGGGGATAGAGAGTTGTCCTTTATACTGAAGATAGAGTTCGACAAGCTGTATTCAACGCACTCTTCGGCTTTGTTCTTACTGCACGCACTGCGAAGTTATGGCGGCTAGAATGTCGGCGGAAGGGTGGTTTAAACCCTTCCCCTTTTTTTCTCGAAAATCAGTTTGTGTTCGCGATTGCCATTTTGATGCTATCGTGTAAGAAGTTAGTCAAGGGGGAATACAGGACCGCATCCCGTTCCTCGGTATGGCCATTATTGCCGGAGTTAGAGTCTGAAATATTTTAGGTACCCTAAAAATAAGGGTAGAAAAAAGTGCGGCGGATTTGCCGCATATTAGCGGTGATTACTAGGCAACTTGCGGGGATGCTACAGTTAAAAGGGCGGGCCTCTGAGTCGCTTCGTTTTCCTTGTGTATAAACAATTCCGTTTTGGAAGGTCAAAATGACCATTTTTTGAAATTTTGCCGGCCTCTTCTGTCCAAACGAACGGGGATAGAGAGTTGTTCTTTATACTGAAGATAGAGTTCGACAAGCTGTATTCAACGCACTCTTCGGCTTTGTTCTTACTGCACGCACTGCGAAGTTATGGCGGCTAGAATGTCGAAAATCAGTTTGTGATCGCGATTGCCATTTTGATGCTATCGTGTAAGAAGTTAGTCAAGGGGGAATACAGGACCGCATCCCGTTCCTCGGTATGGCCATTATTGCCGGAGTTAGAGTCTGAAATATTTTAGGTACCCTAAAAATAAGGGTAGAAAAAAGTGCGGCGGATTTGCCGCATATTAGCGGTGATTACTAGGCAACCTGCGGGGATGCTACAGTTAAAAGGGCGGGCCTCTGAGTCGCTTCGTTTTCCTTGTGTATAAACAATTCCGTTTTGGAAGGTCAAAATGACCATTTTTTGAAATTTTGCTGGCCTCTCCTGTCCAAACGAACGGGGATAGAGAGTTGTCCTTTATACTGAAGATAGAGTTGGACAAGCTGTATTCAACGCACTCTTCGGCTTTGTTCTTACTGCACGCACTGCGAAGTTATGGCGGCTAGAATGTCGGCGGAAGGGTGGTTTAAACCCTTCCCCTTTTTTTCTCGAAAATCAGTTTGTGTTCGCGATTGCCATTTTGATGCTATCGTGTAAGAAGTTAGTCAAGGGGGAATACAGGACCGCATCCCGTTCCTCGGTATGGCCATTATTGCCGGAGTTAGAGTCTGAAATATTTTAGGTACCCTAAAAATAAGGGTAGAAAAAAGTGCGGCGGATTTGCCGCATATTAGCGGTGATTACTAGGCAACCTGCGGGGATGCTACAGTTAAAAGGGCGGGCCTCTGAGTCGCTTCGTTTTCCTTGTGTATAAACAATTCCGTTTTGGAAGGTCAAAATGACCTTTTTTGAAATTTTGCTGGCCTCTCCTGTCCAAACGAACGGGGATAGAGAGTTGTCCTTTATACTGAAGATAGAGTTCGACAAGCTGTATTCAACGCACTCTTCGGCTTTGTTCTTACTGCACGCACTGCGAAGTTATGGCGGCTAGAATGTCGGCGGAAGGGTGGTTTAAACCCTTCCCCTTTTTTTCTCGAAAATCAGTTTGTGTTCGCGATTGCCATTTTGATGCTATCGTGTAAGAAGTTAGTCAAGGGGGAATACAGGACCGCATCCCGTTCCTCGGTATGGCCATTATTGCCGGAGTTAGAGTCTGAAATATTTTAGGTACCCTAAAAATAAAGGTAGAAAAAAGTGCGGCGGATTTGCCGCATATTAGCGGTGATTACTAGGCAACCTGCGGGGATACTACAGTTAAAAGGGCGGGCCTCTGAGTCGCTTCGTTTTCCTTGTGTATAAACAATTCCGTTTTGGAAGGTCAAAATGACCATTTTTTGAAATTTTGCCGGCCTCTCCTGTCCAAACGAACGGGGATAGAGAGTTGTCCTTTATACTGAAGATAGAGTTCGACAAGCTGTATTCAACGCACTCTTCGGCTTTGTTCTTACTGCACGCACTGCGAAGTTATGGCGGCTAGAATGTCGGCGGAAGGGTGGTTTAAACCCTTCCCCTTTTTTTCTCGAAAATCAGTTTGTGTTCGCGATTGCCATTTTGATGCTATCGTGTAAGAAGTTAGTCAAGGGGGAATACAGGACCGCATCCCGTTCCTCGGTATGGCCATTATTGCCGGAGTTAGAGTCTGAAATATTTTAGGTACCCTAAAAATAAGGGTAGAAAAAAGTGCGGCGGATTTGCCGCATATTAGCGGTGATTACTAGGCAACCTGCGGGGATGCTACAGTTAAAAGGGCGGGCCTCTGAGTCGCTTCGTTTTCCTTGTGTATAAACAATTCCGTTTTGGAAGGTCAAAATGACCATTTTTTGAAATTTTGCCGGCCTCTTCTGTCCAAACGAACGGGGATAGAGAGTTGTTCTTTATACTGAAGATAGAGTTCGACAAGCTGTATTCAACGCACTCTTCGGCTTTGTTCTTACTGCACGCACTGCGAAGTTATGGCGGCTAGAATGTCGAAAATCAGTTTGTGTTCGCGATTGCCATTTTGATGCTATCGTGTAAGAAGTTAGTCAAGGGGGAATACAGGACCGCATCCCGTTCCTCGGTATGGCCATTATTGCCGGAGTTAGAGTCTGAAATATTTTAGGTACCCTAAAAATAAGGGTAGAAAAAAGTGCGGCGGATTTGCCGCATATTAGCGGTGATTACTAGGCAACCTGCGGGGATGCTACAGTTAAAAGGGCGGGCCTCTGAGTCGCTTCGTTTTCCTTGTGTATAAACAATTCCGTTTTGGAAGGTCAAAATGACCATTTTTTGAAATTTTGCCGGCCTCTCCTGTCCAAACGAACGGGGATAGAGAGTTGTTCTTTATACTGAAGATAGAGTTCGACAAGCTGTATACAACGCACTCTTCGGCTTTGTTCTTACTGCACGCACTGCGAAGTTATGGCGGCTAGAATGTCGGCGAAAGGGTGGTTTAAACCCTTCCCCTTTTTTTCTCGAAAATCAGTTTGTGTTCGCGATTGCCATTTTGATGCTATCGTGTAAGAAGTTAGTCAAGGGGGAATACAGGACCGCATCCCGTTCCTCGGTATGGCCATTATTGCCGGAGTTAGAGTCTGAAATATTTTAGGTACCCTAAAAATAAGGGTAGAAAAAAGTGCGGCGGAATTGCCGCATATTAGCGGTGATTACTAGGCAACCTGCGGGGATGCTACAGTTAAAAGGGCGGGCCTCTGAGTCGCTTCGTTTTCCTTGTGTATAAACAATTCCGTTTTGGAAGGTCAAAATGACCATTTTTTGAAATTTTGCTGGCCTCTCCTGTCCAAACGAACGGGGATAGAGAGTTGTCCTTTATACTGAAGATAGAGTTGGACAAGCTGTATTCAACGCACTCTTCGGCTTTGTTCTTACTGCACGCACTGCGAAGTTATGGCGGCTAGAATGTCGGCGGAAGGGTGGTTTAAACCCTTCCCCTTTTTTTCTCGAAAATCAGTTTGTGTTCGCGATTGCCATTTTGATGCTATCGTGTAAGAAGTTAGTCAAGGGGGAATACAGGACCGCATCCCGTTCCTCGGTATGGCCATTATTGCCGGAGTTAGAGTCTGAAATATTTTAGGTACCCTAAAAATAAGGGTAGAAAAAAGTGCGGCGGATTTGCCGCATATTAGCGGTGATTACTAGGCAACCTGCGGGGATGCTACAGTTAAAAGGGCGGGCCTCTGAGTCGCTTCGTTTTCCTTGTGTATAAACAATTCCCTTTTGGAAGGTCAAAATGACCTTTTTTGAAATTTTGCTGGCCTCTCCTGTCCAAACGAACGGGGATAGAGAGTTGTCCTTTATACTGAAGATAGAGTTCGACAAGCTGTATTCAACGCACTCTTCGGCTTTGTTCTTACTGCACGCACTGCGAAGTTATGGCGGCTAGAATGTCGGCGGAAGGGTGGTTTAAACCCTTCCCCTTTTTTTCTCGAAAATCAGTTTGTGTTCGCGATTGCCATTTTGATGCTATCGTGTAAGAAGTTAGTCAAGGGGGAATACAGGACCGCATCCCGTTCCTCGGTATGGCCATTATTGCCGGAGTTAGAGTCTGAAATATTTTAGGTACCCTAAAAATAAGGGTAGAAAAAAGTGCGGCGGATTTGCCGCATATTAGCCGTGATTACTAGGCAACCTGCGGGGATGCTACAGTTAAAAGGGCGGGCCTCTGAGTCAATTCCTTTTCCTTGTGTATAAACAATTCCGTTTTGGAAGGTCAAAATGACCATTTTTTGAAATTTTGCCGGCCTCTTCTGTCCAAACGAACGGGGATAGAGAGTTGTTCTTTATACTGAAGATAGAGTTCGACAAGCTGTATTCAACGCACTCTTCGGCTTTGTTCTTACTGCACGCACTGCGAAGTTATGGCGGCTAGAATGTCGAAAATCAGTTTGTGTTCGCGATTGCCATTTTGATGCTATCGTGTAAGAAGTTAGTCAAGGGGGAATACAGGACCGCATCCCGTTCCTCGGTATGGCCATTATTGCCGGAGTTAGAGTCTGAAATATTTTAGGTACCCTAAAAATAAGGGTAGAAAAAAGTGCGGCGGATTTGCCGCATATTAGCGGTGATTACTAGGCAACCTGCGGGGATGCTACAGTTAAAAGGGCGGGCCTCTGAGTCGCTTCGTTTTCCTTGTGTATAAACAATTCCGTTTTGGAAGGTCAAAATTACCATTTTTTGAAATTTTGCCGGCCTCTCCTGTCCAAACGAACGGGGATAGAGAGTTGTTCTTTATACTGAAGATAGAGTTCGACAAGCTGTATTCAACGCACTCTTCGGCTTTGTTCTTACTGCACGCACTGCGAAGTTATGGCGGCTAGAATGTCGGCGGAAGGGTGGTTTAAACCCTTCCCCTTTTTTTCTCGAAAATCAGTTTGTGTTCGCGATTGCCATTTTGATGCTATCGTGTAAGAAGTTAGTCAAGGGGGAATACAGGACCGCATCCCGTTCCTCGGTATGGCCATTATTGCCGGAGTTAGAGTCTGAAATATTTTAGGTACCCTAAAAATAAGGGTAGAAAAAAGTGCGGCGGATTTGCCGCATATTAGCGGTGATTACTAGGCAACCTGCGGGGATGCTACAGTTAAAAGGGCGGGCCTCTGAGTCGCTTCGTTTTCCTTGTGTATAAACAATTCCGTTTTGGAAGGTCAAAATGACCATTTTTTGAAATTTTGCTGGCCTCTCCTGTCCAAACGAACGGGGATAGAGAGTTGTCCTTTATACTGAAGATAGAGTTCGACAAGCTGTATTCAACGCACTCTTCGGCTTTGTTCTTACTGCACGCACTGCGAAGTTATGGCGGCTAGAATGTCGGCGGAAATCAGTTTGTGTTCGCGATTGCCATTTTGATGCTATCGTGTAAGAAGTTAGTCAAGGGGGAATACAGGACCGCATCCCGTTCCTCGGTATGGCCATTATTGCCGGAGTTAGAGTCTGAAATATTTTAGGTACCCTAAAAATCAGGGTAGAAAAAAGTGCGGCGGATTTGCCGCATATTAGCGGTGATTACTAGGCAACCTGCGGGGATACTACAGTTAAAAGGGCGGGCCTCTGAGTCGCTTCGTTTTCCTTGTGTATAAACAATTCCGTTTTGGAAGGTCAAAATGAATATTTTTTGAAATTTTGCCGGCCTCTCCTGTCCAAACGAACGGGGATAGAGAGTTGTCCTTTATACTGAAGATAGAGTTCGACAAGCTGTATTCAACGCACTCTTCGGCTTTGTTCTTACTGCACGCACTGCGAAGTTATGGCGGCTAGAATGTCGGCGGAAGGGTGGTTTAAACCCTTCCCCTTTTTTTCTCGAAAATCAGTTTGTGTTCGCGATTGCCATTTTGATGCTATCGTGTAAGAAGTTAGTCAAGGGGGAATACAGGACCGCATCCCGTTCCTCGGTATGGCCATTATTGCCGGAGTTAGAGTCTGAAATATTTTAGGTGCCCTAAAAATAAGGGTAGAAAAAAGTGCGGCGGATTTGCCGCATATTAGCGGTGATTACTAGGCAACCTGCGGGGATGCTACAGTTAAAAGGCGGGCCTCTGAGTCGCTTCGTTTTCCTTGTGTATAAACAATTCCGTTTTGGAAGGTCAAAATGACCATTTTTTGAAATTTTGCCGGCCTCTTCTGTCCAAACGAAAGGGGATAGAGAGTTGTTCTTTATACTGAAGATAGAGTTCGACAAGCTGTATTCAACGCACTCTTCGGCTTTGTTCTTACTGCACGCACTGCGAAGTTATGGCGGCTAGAATGTCGAAAATCAGTTTGTGTTCGCGATTGCCATTTTGATGCTATCGTGTAAGAAGTTAGTCAAGGGGGAATACAGGACCGCATCCCGTTCCTCGGTATGGCCATTATTGCCGGAGTTAGAGTCTGAAATGTTTTAGGTACCCTAAAAATAAGGGTAGAAAAAAGTGCGGCGGATTTGCCGCATATTAGCGGTGATTACTAGGCAACCTGCGGGGATGCTACAGTTAAAAGGGCGGGCCTCTGAGTCGCTTCGTTTTCCTTGTGTATAAACAATTCCGTTTTGGAAGGTCAAAATGATCATTTTTTGAAATTTTGCCGGCCTCTCCTGTCCAAACGAACGGGGATAGAGAGTTGTTCTTTATACTGAAGATAGAGTTCGACAAGCTGTATTCAACGCACTCTTCGGCTTTGTTCTTACTGCACGCACTGCGAAGGTATGGCGGCTAGAATGTCGGCGGAAGGGTGGTTTAAACCCTTCCCCTTTTTTTCTCGAAAATCAGTTTGTGTTCGCGATTGCCATTTTGATGCTATCGTGTAAGAAGTTAGTCATGGGGGAATACAGGACCGCATCCCGTTCCTCGGTATGGCCATTATAGCCGGAGTTAGAGTCTGAAATATTTTAGGTACCCTAAAAATAAGGGTAGAAAAAAGTGCGGCGGATTTGCCGCATATTAGCGGTGATTACTAGGCAACCTGCGGGGATGCTACAGTTAATAGGGCGGGCCTCTGAGTCGCTTCGTTTTCCTTGTGTATAAACAATTCCGTTTTGGAAGGTCAAAATGACCATTTTTTGAAATTTTGCTGGCCTCTCCTGTCCAAACGAACGGGGATAGAGAGTTGTCCTTTATACTGAAGATAGAGTTCGACAAGCTGTATTCAACGCACTCTTCGGCTTTGTTCTTACTGCACGCACTGCGAAGTTATGGCGGCTAGAATGTCGGCGGAAGGGTGGTTTAAACCCTTCCCCTTTTTTTCTCGAAAATCAGTTTGTGTTCGCGATTGCCATTTTGATGCTATCGTGTAAGAAGTTAGTCAAGGGGGAATACAGGACCGCATCCCGTTCCTCGGTATGGCCATTATTGCCGGAGTTAGAGTCTGAAATATTTTAGGTACCCTAAAAATAAGGGTAGAAAAAAGTGCGGCGGATTTGCCGCATATTAGCGGTGATTACTAGGCAATCTGCGGGGATGCTACAGTTAAAAGGGCGGGCCTCTGAGTCGCTTCGTTTTCCTTGTGTATAAACAATTCCGTTTTGGAAGGTCAAAATGACCATTTTTTTTAATTTTGCCGGCCTCTCCTGTCCAAACGAACGGGGATAGAGAGTTGTCCTTTATACTGAAGATAGAGTTCCACAAGCTGTATTCAACGCACTCTTCGGCTTTGTTCTTACTGCACGCACTGCGAAGTTATGGCGGCTAGAATGTCGGCGGAAGGGTGGTTTAAACACTTCCCCTTTTTTTCTCGAAAATCAGTTTGTGTTCGCGATTGCCATTTTGATGCTATCGTGTAAGAAGTTAGTCAAGGGGGAATACAGGACCGCATCCCGTTCCTCGGTATGGCCATTATTGCCGGAGTTAGAGTCTGAAATATTTTAGGTACCCTAAAAATAAGGGTAGAAAAAAGTGCGGCGGATTTGCCGCATATTAGCGGTGATTACTAGGCAACCTGCAGGGATGCTACAGTTAAAATTGCGGGCCTCTGAGTCGCTTCGTTTTCCTTGTGTATAAACAATTCCGTTTTGGAAGGTCAAAATGACCATTTTTTGAAATTTTGCTGGCCTCTCCTGTCCAAACGAACGGGGATAGAGAGTTGTCCTTTATACTGAAGATAGAGTTCGACAAGCTGTATTCAACGCACTCTTCGGCTTTGTTCTTACTGCACGCACTGCGAAGTTATGGCGGCTAGAATGTCGGCGGAAGGGTGCCTTCCCCTTTTTTCTCGAAAATCAGTTTGTGTTCGCGATTGCCATTTTGATGTTATCGTGTAAGAAGTTAGTCAAGGGGGAATACAGGACCGCATCCCGTTCCTCGGTATGGCCATTATTGCCGGAGTTAGAGTCTGAAGTATTTTAGGTACCCTAAAAATAAGGGTAGAAAAAAGTGCGGCGGATTTGCCGCATATTTGCGGTGATTACTAGGCAACCTGCGGGGATGCTACAGTTAAAAGGGCGGGCCTCTGAGTCGCTTCGTTTTCCATGTGTATAAACAATTCCGTTTTGGAAGGTCAAAATGACCATTTTTTGAAATTTTGCCGGCCTCTCCTGTCCAAACGAACGGGGATAGAGAGTTGTCCTTTATACTGAAGATAGAGTTCGACAAGCTGTATTCAACGCACTCTTCGGCTTTGTTCTTACTGCACGCACTGCGAAGTTATGGCGGCTAGAATGTCGGCGGAAGGGTGGTTTAAACCCTTCCCCTTTTTTTCTCGAAAATCAGTTTGTGTTCGCGATTGCCATTTTGATGCTATCGTGTAAGAAGTTAGTCAAGGGGGAATACAGGACCGCATCCCGTTCCTCGGTATGGCCATTATTGCCGGAGTTAGAGTCTGAAATATTTTAGGTACCCTAAAAATAAGGGTAGAAAAAAGTGCGGCGGATTTGCCGCATATTAGCGGTGATTACTAGGCAACCTGCAGGGATGCTACAGTTAAAATTGCGGGCCTCTGAGTCGCTTCGTTTTCCTTGTGTATAAACAATTCCGTTTTGGAAGGTCAAAATGACCATTTTTTGAAATTTTGCTGGCCTCTCCTGTCCAAACGAACGGGGATAGAGAGTTGTCCTTTATACTGAAGATAGAGTTCGACAAGCTGTATTCAACGCACTCTTCGGCTTTGTTCTTACTGCACGCACTGCGAAGTTATGGCGGCTAGAATGTCGGCGGAAGGGTGCCTTCCCCTTTTTTCTCGAAAATCAGTTTGTGTTCGCGATTGCCATTTTGATGTTATCGTGTAAGAAGTTAGTCAAGGGGGAATACAGGACCGCATCCCGTTCCTCGGTATGGCCATTATTGCCGGAGTTAGAGTCTGAAGTATTTTAGGTACCCTAAAAATAAGGGTAGAAAAAAGTGCGGCGGATTTGCCGCATATTAGCGGTGATTACTAGGCAACCTGCGGGGATGTTACAGTTAAAAGGGCGGGCCTCTGAGTCGCTTCGTTTTCCATGTGTATAAACAATTCCGTTTTGGAAGGTCAAAATGACCATTTTTTGAAATTTTGCCGGCCTCTCCTGTCCAAACGAACGGGGATAGAGAGTTGTCCTTTATACTGAAGATAGAGTTCGACAAGCTGTATTCAACGCACTCTTCGGCTTTGTTCTTACTGCACGCACTGCGAAGTTATGGCGGCTAGAATGTCGGCGGAAGGGTGGTTTAAACCCTTCCCCTTTTTTTCTCGAAAATCAGTTTGTGTTCGCGATTGCCATTTTGATGCTATCGTGTAAGAAGTTAGTCAAGGGGGAATACAGGACCGCATCCCGTTGCTCGGTATGGCCATTATTGCCGGAGTTAGAGTCTGAAATATTTTAGGTACCCTAAAAATAAGGGTAGAAAAAAGTGCGGCGGATTTGCCGCATATTAGCGGTGATTACTAGGCAACCTGCGGGGATGCTACAGTTAAAAGGGCGGGCCTCTGAGTCGCTTCGTTTTCCTTGTGTATAAACAATTCCGTTTTGGAAGGTCAAAATGACCATTTTTTTAAATTTTGCCGGCCTCTCCTGTCCAAACGAACGGGGATAGAGAGTTGTCCTTTATACTGAAGATAGAGTTCGACAAGCTGTATTCAACGCACTCTTCGGCTTTGTTCTTACTGCTCGCACTGCGAAGTTATGGCGGCTAGAATGTCGGCGGAAGGGTGGTTTAAACCCTTCCCCTTTTTTTCTCGAAAATCAGTTTGTGTTCGCGATTGCCATTTTGATGCTATCGTGTAAGAAGTTAGTCAAGGGGGAATACAGGACCGCATCCCGTTCCTCGGTATGGCCATTATTGCCGGAGTTAGAGTCTGAAGTATTTTAGGTACCCTAAAAATAAGGGTAGAAAAAAGTGCGGCGGATTTGCCGCATATTAGCGGTGATTACTAGGCAACCTGCGGGGATGCTACAGTTAAAAGGGCGGGCCTCTGAGTCGCTTCGTTTTCCTTGTGTACAAACAATTCCGTTTTGGAAGGTCAAAATGACCATTTTTTTAAAATTTGCCGGCCTCTCCTGTCCAAACGAACGGGGATAGAGAGTTGTCCTTTATACTGAAGATAGAGTTCGACAAGCTGTATTCAACGCACTCTTCGGCTTTGTTCTTACTGCACGCACTGCGAAGTTATGGCGGCTAGAATGTCGGCGGAAGGGTGGTTTAAACCCTTCCCCTTTTTTTCTCGAAAATCAGTTTGTGTTCGCGATTGCCATTTTGATGCTATCGTGTAAGAAGTTAGTCAAGGGGGAATACAGGACCGCATCCCGTTCCTCGGTATGGCCATTATTGCCGGAGTTAGAGTCTGAAATATTTTAGGTACCCTAAAAATAAGGGTAGAAAAAAGTGCGGCGGATTTGCCGCATATTAGCGGTGATTACTAGGCAACCTGCAGGGATGCTACAGTTAAAATTGCGGGCCTCTGAGTCGCTTCGTTTTCCTTGTGTATAAACAATTCCGTTTTGGAAGGTCAAAATGACCATTTTTTGAAATTTTGCTGGCCTCTCCTGTCCAAACGAACGGGGATAGAGAGTTGTCCTTTATACTGAAGATAGAGTTCGACAAGCTGTATTCAACGCACTCTTCGGCTTTGTTCTTACTGCACGCACTGCGAAGTTATGGCGGCTAGAATGTCGGCGGAAGGGTGCCTTCCCCTTTTTTCTCGAAAATCAGTTTGTGTTCGCGATTGCCATTTTGATGCTATCGTGTAAGAAGTTAGTCAAGGGGGAATACAGGACCGCATCCCGTTCCTCGGTATGGCCATTATTGCCGGAGTTAGAGTCTGAAATATTTTAGGTACCCTAAAAATAAGGGTAGAAAAAAGTGCGGCGGATTTGCCGCATATTAGCGGTGATTACTAGGCAACCTGCGGGGATGCTACAGTTAAAAGTGCGGGCCTCTGAGTCGCTTCGTTTTCCTTGTGTATAAACAATTCCGTTTTGGAAGGTCAAAATGACCATTTTTTGAAATTTTGCCGGCCTCTCCTGTCCAAACGAACGGGGATAGAGAGTTGTCCTTTATACTGAAGATAGAGTTCGACAAGCTGTATTCAACGCACTCTTCGGCTTTGTTCTTACTGCACGCACTGCGAAGTTATGGCGGCTAGAATGTCGGCGGAAGGGTGGTTTAAACCCTTCCCCTTTTTTTCTCGAAAATCAGTTTGTGTTCGCGATTGCCATTTTGATGCTATCGTGTAAGAAGTTAGTCAGGGGGAATACAGGACCGCATCCCGTTCCTCGATATGGCCATTATTGCCGGAGTTAGAGTCTGAAATATTTTAGGTACCCTAAAAATAAGGGTAGAAAAAAGTGCGGCGGATTTGCCGCATATTAGCGGTGATTACTAGGCAACCTGCGGGGATGCTACAGTTAAAAGGGCGGGCCTCTGAGTCGCTTCGTTTTCCTTGTGTATAAACAATTCCGTTTTGGAAGGTCAAAGTGACCATTTTTTGAAATTTTGCCGGCCTCTCCTGTCCAAACGAACGGGGATAGAGAGTTGTCCTTTATACTGAAGATAGAGTTCGACAAGCTGTATTCAACGCACTCTTCGGCTTTGTTCTTACTGCACGCACTGCGAAGTTATGGCGGCTAGAATGTCGGCGGAAGGGTGGTTTAAACCCTTCCCCTTTTTTTCTCGAAAATCAGTTTGTGTTCGCGATTGCCATTTTGATGCTATCGTGTAAGAAGTTAGTCAAGGGGGAATACAGGACCGCATCCCGTTCCTCGGTATGGCCATTATTGCCGGAGTTAGAGTCTGAAATATTTTAGGTACCCTAAAAATAAGGGTAGAAAAAAGTGCGGCGGATTTGCCGCATATTAGCGGTGATTACTAGGCAACCTGCGGGGATGCTACAGTTAAAAGGGCGGGCCTCTGAGTCGCTTCGTTTTCCTTGTGTATAAACAATTCCGTTTTGGAAGGTCAAAATGACCATTTTTTGAAATTTTGCCGGCCTCTCCTGTCCAAACGAACGGGGATAGAGAGTTGTCCTTTATACTGAAGATAGAGTTCGACAAGCTGTATTCAACGCACTCTTCGGCTTTGTTCTTACTGCACGCACTGCGAAGTTATGGCGGCTAGAATGTCGGCGGAAGGGTGGTTTAAACCCTTCCCCTTTTTTTCTCGAAAATCAGTTTGTGTTCGCGATTGCCATTTTGATGCTATCGTGTAAGAAGTTAGTCAAGGGGGAATACAGGACCGCATCCCGTTCCTCGGTATGGCCATTATTGCCGGAGTTAGAGTCTGAAATATTTTAGGTACCCTAAAAATAAGGGTAGAAAAAAGTGCGGCGGATTTGCCGCATATTAGCGGTGATTACTAGGCAACCTGCGGGGATGCTACAGTTAAAAGGGCGGGCCTCTGAGTCGCTTCGTTTTCCTTGTGTATAAACAATTCCGTTTTGGAAGGTCAAAATGACCATTTTTTGAAATTTTGCCGGCCTCTCCTGTCCAAACGAACGGGGATAGAGAGTTGTCCTTTATACTGAAGATAGAGTTCGACAAGCTGTATTCAACGCACTCTTCGGCTTTGTTCTTACTGCACGCACTGCGAAGTTATGGCGGCTAGAATGTCGGCGGAAGGGTGGTTTAAACCCTTCCCCTTTTTTTCTCGAAAATCAGTTTGTGTTCGCGATTGCCATTTTGATGCTATCGTGTAAGAAGTTAGTCAGGGGGAATACAGGACCGCATCCCGTTCCTCGATATGGCCATTATTGCCGGAGTTAGAGTCTGAAATATTTTAGGTACCCTAAAAATAAGGGTAGAAAAAAGTGCGGCGGATTTGCCGCATATTAGCGGTGATTACTAGGCAACCTGCGGGGATGCTACAGTTAAAAGGGCGGGCCTCTGAGTCGCTTCGATTTCCTTGTGTATAAACAATTCCGTTTTGGAAGGTCAAAATGACCATTTTTTGAAATTTTGCCGGCCTCTCCTGTCCAAACGAACGGGGATAGAGAGTTGTCCTTTATACTGAAGATAGAGTTGGACAAGCTGTATTCAACGCACTCTTCGGCTTTGTTCTTACTGCACGCACTGCGAAGTTATGGCGGCTAGAATGTCGGCGGAAGGGTGGTTTAAACCCTTCCCCTTTTTTTCTCGAAAATCAGTTTGTGTTCGCGATTGCCATTTTGATGCTATCGTGTAAGAAGTTAGTCAAGGGGGAATACAGGACCGCATCCCGTTCCTCGGTATGGCCATTGTTGCCGGAGTTAGAGTCTGAAATATTTTAGGTACCCTAAAAATAAGGGTAGAAAAAAGTGCGGCGGATTTGCCGCATATTAGCGGTGATTACTAGGCAACCTGCGGGGATGCTACAGTTAAAAGGGCGGGCCTCTGAGTCGCTTCGTTTTCCTTGTGTATAAACAATTCCGTTTTGGAAGGTCAAAATGACCATTTTTTGAAATTTTGCCGGCCTCTCCTGTCCAAACGAACGGGGATAGAGAGTTGTCCTTTATACTGAAGATAGAGTTCGACAAGCTGTATTCAACGCACTCTTCGGCTTTGTTCTTACTGCACGCACTGCGAAGTTATGGCGGCTAGAATGTCGGCGGAAGGGTGGTTTAAACCCTTCCCCTTTTTTTCTCGAAAATCAGTTTGTGTTCGCGATTGCCATTTTGATGCTATCGTGTAAGAAGTTAGTCAAGGGGGAATACAGGACCGCATCCCGTTCCTCGGTATGGCCATTATTGCCGGAGTTAGAGTCTGAAATATTTTAGGTACCCTAAAAATAAGGGTAGAAAAAAGTGCGGCGGATTTGCCGCATATTAGCGGTGATTACTAGGCAACCTGCGGGGATGCTACAGTTAAAAGGGCGGGCCTCTGAGTCGCTTCGTTTTCCTTGTGTATAAACAATTCCGTTTTGGAAGGTCAAAATGACCATTTTTTGAAATTTTGCCGGCCTCTCCTGTCCAAACGAACGGGGATAGAGAGTTGTCCTTTATACTGAAGATAGAGTTCGACAAGCTGTATTCAACGCACTCTTCGGCTTTGTTCTTACTGCACGCACTGCGAAGTTATGGCGGCTAGAATGTCGGCGGAAGTGTGGTTTAAACCCTTCCCCTTTTTTTCTCGAAAATCAGTTTGTGTTCGCGATTGCCATTTTGATGCTATCGTGTAAGAAGTTAGTCAGGGGGAATACAGGACCGCATCCCGTTCCTCGATATGGCCATTATTGCCGGAGTTAGAGTCTGAAATATTTTAGGTACCCTAAAAATAAGGGTAGAAAAAAGTGCGGCGGATTTGCCGCATATTAGCGGTGATTACTAGGCAACCTGCGGGGATGCTACAGTTAAAAGGGCGGGCCTCTGAGTCGCTTCGATTTCCTTGTGTATAAACAATTCCGTTTTGGAAGGTCAAAATGACCATTTTTTGAAATTTTGCCGGCCTCTCCTGTCCAAACGAACGGGGATAGAGAGTTGTCCTTTATACTGAAGATAGAGTTGGACAAGCTGTATTCAACGCACTCTTCGGCTTTGTTCTTACTGCACGCACTGCGAAGTTATGGCGGCTAGAATGTCGGCGGAAGGGTGGTTTAAACCCTTCCCCTTTTTTTCTCGAAAATCAGTTTGTGTTCGCGATTGCCATTTTGATGCTATCGTGTAAGAAGTTAGTCAAGGGGGAATACAGGACCGCATCCCGTTCCTCGGTATGGCCATTATTGCCGGAGTTAGAGTCTGAAATATTTTAGGTACCCTAAAAATAAGGGTAGAAAAAAGTGCGGCGGATTTGCCGCATATTAGCGGTGATTACTAGGCAACCTGCGGGGATGCTACAGTTAAAAGGGCGGGCCTCTGAGTCGCTTCGTTTTCCTTGTGTATAAACAATTCCGTTTTGGAAGGTCAAAATGACCATTTTTTGAAATTTTGCTGGCCTCTCCTGTCCAAACGAACGGGGATAGAGAGTTGTCCTTTATACTGAAGATAGAGTTCGACAAGCTGTATTCAACGCACTCTTCGGCTTTGTTCTTACTGCACGCACTGCGAAGTTATGGCGGCTAGAATGTCGGCGGAAGGGTGGTTTTAAACCCTTCCCCTTTTTTTCTCGATAATCAGTTTGTGTTCGCGATTGCCATTTTGATGCTATCGTGTAAGAAGTTAGTCAAGGGGGAATACAGGACCGCATCCCGTTCCTCGGTATGGCCATTATTGCCGGAGTTAGAGTCTGAAATATTTTAGGTACCCTAAAAATAAGGGTAGAAAAAAGTGCGGCGGATTTGCCGCATATTAGCGGTGATTACTAGGCAACCTGCGGGGATGCTACAGTTAAAAGGGCGGGCCTCTGAGTCGCTTCGTTTTCCTCGTGTATAAACAATTCCGTTTTGGAAGGTCAAAATGACCATTTTTTGAAATTTTGCCGGCCTCTCCTGTCCAAACGAACGGGGATAGAGAGTTGTCCTTTATACTGAAGATAGAGTTCGACAAGCTGTATTCAACGCACTCTTCGGCTTTGTTCTTACTGCACGCACTGCGAAGTTATGGCGGCTAGAATGTCGGCGGAAGGGTGGTTTAAACCCTTCCCCTTTTTTTCTCGAAAATCAGTTTGTGTTCGCGATTGCCATTTTGATGCTATCGTGTAAGAAGTTAGTCAAGGGGGAATACAGGACCGCATCCCGTTCCTCGGTATGGCCATTATTGCCGGAGTTAGAGTCTGAAATATTTTAGGTACCCTAAAAATAAGGGTAGAAAAAAGTGCGGCGGATTTGCCGCATATTAGCGGTGATTACTAGGCAACCTGCGGGGATGCTACAGTTAAAAGGGCGGGCCTCTGAGTCGCTTCGTTTTCCTTGTGTATAAACAATTCCGTTTTGGAAGGTCAAAATGACCATTTTTTGAAATTTTGCTGGCCTCTCCTGTCCAAACGAACGGGGATAGAGAGTTGTCCTTTATACTGAAGATATAGTTCTACAAGCTGTATTCAACGCACTCTTCGGCTTTGTTCTTACTGCACACACTGCGAAGTTATGGCGGCTAGAATGTCGGCGGAAGGGTGGTTTAAACCCTTCCCCTTTTTTTCTCGAAAATCAGTTTGTGTTCGCGATTGCCATTTTGATGCTATCGTGTAAGAAGTTAGTCAAGGGGGAATACAGGCCCGCATCCCGTTCCTCGGTATGGCCATTATTGCCGGAGTTAGAGTCTGAAATATTTTAGGTACCCTAAAAATAAGGGTAGAAAGAACTGCGGCGGATTTGCCGCATATTAGCGGTGATTACTAGGCAACCTGCGGGGATGCTACAGTTAAAAGGGCGGGCCTCTGATTCGCTTCGTTTTCCTTGTGTATAAACAATTCCGTTTTGGAAGGTCAAAATGACCATTTTTTGAAATTTTGCCGGCCTCTCCTGTACAAACGAACGGGGATAGAGAGTTGTCCTTTATACTGAAGATAGAGTTCGACAAGCTGTATTCAACGCACTCTTCGGCTTTGTTCTTACTGCACGCACTGCGAAGTAATGGCGGCTAGAATGTCGGCGGAAGGGTGGTTTTAAACACTTCCCCTTTTTTTCTCGATAATCAGTTTGTGTTCGCGATTGTCATTTTGATGCTATCGTGTAAGAAGTTAGTCAAGGGGGAATACAGGACCGCATCCCGTTCCTCGGTATGGCCATTATTGCCGGAGTTAGAGTCTGAAATATTTTAGGTACCCTAAAAATAAGGGTAGAAAAAAGTGCGGCGGATTTGCCGCATATTAGCGGTGATTACTAGGCAACCTGCGGGGATGCTACAGTTAAAAGGGCGGGCCTCTGAGTCGCTTCGTTTTCCTTGTGTATAAACAATTCCGTTTTGGAAGGTCAAAATGACCATTTTTTGAAGTTTTGCCGGCCTCTCCTGTCCAAACGAACGGGGATAGAGAGTTGTCCTTTATACTGAAGATAGAGTTCGACAAGCTGTATTCAACGCACTCTTCGGCTTTGTTCTTACTGCACGCACTGCGAAGTTATGGCGGCTAGAATGTCGGCGGAAGGGTGGTTTAAACCCTTCCCCTTTTTTTCTCGAAAATCAGTTTGTGTTCGCGATTGCCATTTTGATGCTATCGTGTAAGAAGTTAGTCAAGGGGGAATACAGGACCGCATCCCGTTCCTCGGTATGGCCATTATTGCCGGAGTTAGAGTCTGAAATATTTTAGGTACCCTAAAAATAAGGGTAGAAAAAAGTGCGGCGGATTTGCCGCATATTAGCGGTGATTACTAGGCAACCTGCGGGGATGCTACAGTTAAAAGGGCGGGCCTCTGAGTCGCTTCGTTTTCCTTGTGTATAAACAATTCCGTTTTGGAAGGTCAAAATGACCATTTTTTGAAATTTTGCCGGCCTCTCCTGTCCAAACGAACGGGGATAGAGAGTTGTTCTTTATACTGAAGATAGAGTTCGACAAGCTGTATTCAACGCACTCTTCGGCTTTGTTCTTACTGCACGCACTGCGAAGTTATGGTGGCTAGAATGTCGGCGGAAGTGTGGTTTAAACCTTTCCCCTTTTTTTCTCGAAAATCAGTTTGTGTTCGCGATTGCCATTTTGATGCTATCGTGTAAGAAGTTAGTCAAGGGGGAATACAGGACCGCATCCCGTTCCTCGGTATGGCCATTATTGCCGGAGTTAGAGTCTGAAATATTTTAGGTACCCTAAAAATAAGGGTAGAAAAAAGTGCGGCGGATTTGCCGCATATTAGCGGTGATTACTAGGCAACCTGCGGGGATGCTACAGTTAAAAGGGCGGGCCTCTGAGTCGCTTCGTTTTCCTTGTGTATAAACAATTCCGTTTTGGAAGGTCAAAATGACCATTTTTTGAAATTTTGCTGGCCTCTCCTGTCCAAACGAACGGGGATAGAGAGTTGTCCTTTATACTGAAGATAGAGTTCTACAAGCTGTATTCAACGCACTCTTCGGCTTTGTTCTTACTGCACGCACTGCGAAGTTATGGCGGCTAGAATGTCGGCGGAAGGGTGGTTTAAACCCTTCCCCTTTTTTTCTCGAAAATCAGTTTGTGTTCGCGATTGCCATTTTGATGCTATCGTGTAAGAAGTTAGTCAAGGGGGAATACAGGACCGCATCCCGTTCCTCGGTATGGCCATTATTGCCGGAGTTAGAGTCTGAAATATTTTAGGTACCCTAAAAATAAGGGTAGAAAGAACTGCGGCGGATTTGCCGCATATTAGCGGTGATTACTAGGCAACCTGCGGGGATGCTACAGTTAAAAGGGCGGGCCTCTGATTCGCTTCGTTTTCCTTGTGTATAAACAATTCCGTTTTGGAAGGTCAAAATGACCATTTTTTGAAATTTTGCCGGCCTCTCCTGTACAAACGAACGGGGATAGAGAGTTGTCCTTTATACTGAAGATAGAGTTCGACAAGCTGTATTCAACGCACTCTTCGGCTTTGTTCTTACTGCACGCACTGCGAAGTTATGGCGGCTAGAATGTCGGCGGAAGGGTGGTTTTAAACCCTTCCCCTTTTTTTCTCGATAATCAGTTTGTGTTCGCGATTGCCATTTTGATGCTATCGTGTAAGAAGTTAGTCAAGGGGGAATACAGGACCGCATCCCGTTCCTCGGTATGGCCATTATTGCCGGAGTTAGAGTCTGAAATATTTTAGGTACCCTAAAAATAAGGGTAGAAAAAAGTGCGGCGGATTTGCCGCATATTAGCGGTGATTACTAGGCAACCTGCGGGGATGCTACAGTTAAAAGGGCGGGCCTCTGAGTCGCTTCGTTTTCCTTGTGTATAAACAATTCCGTTTTGGAAGGTCAAAATGACCATTTTTTGAAATTTTGCTGGCCTCTCCTGTCCAAACGAACGGGGATAGAGAGTTGTCCTTTATACTGAAGATATAGTTCTACAAGCTGTATTCAACGCACTCTTCGGCTTTGTTCTTACTGCACACACTGCGAAGTTATGGCGGCTAGAATGTCGGCGGAAGGGTGGTTTAAACCCTTCCCCTTTTTTTCTCGAAAATCAGTTTGTGTTCGCGATTGCCATTTTGATGCTATCGTGTAAGAAGTTAGTCAAGGGGGAATACAGGACCGCATCCCGTTCCTCGGTATGGCCATTATTGCCGGAGTTAGAGTCTGAAATATTTTAGGTACCCTAAAAATAAGGGTAGAAAGAACTGCGGCGGATTTGCCGCATATTAGCGGTGATTACTAGGCAACCTGCGGGGATGCTACAGTTAAAAGGGCGGGCCTCTGATTCGCTTCGTTTTCCTTGTGTATAAACAATTCCGTTTTGGAAGGTCAAAATGACCATTTTTTGAAATTTTGCCGGCCTCTCCTGTACAAACGAACGGGGATAGAGAGTTGTCCTTTATACTGAAGATAGAGTTCGACAAGCTGTATTCAACGCACTCTTCGGCTTTGTTCTTACTGCACGCACTGCGAAGTTATGGCGGCTAGAATGTCGGCGGAAGGGTGGTTTTAAACCCTTCCCCTTTTTTTCTCGATAATCAGTTTGTGTTCGCGATTGCCATTTTGATGCTATCGTGTAAGAAGTTAGTCAAGGGGGAATACAGGACCGCATCCCGTTCCTCGGTATGGCCATTATTGCCGGAGTTAGAGTCTGAAATATTTTAGGTACCCTAAAAATAAGGGTAGAAAAAAGTGCGGCGGATTTGCCGCATATTAGCGGTGATTACTAGGCAACCTGCGGGGATGCTACAGTTAAAAGGGCGGGCCTCTGAGTCGCTTCGTTTTCCTTGTGTATAAACAATTCCGTTTTGGAAGGTCAAAATGACCATTTTTTGAAGTTTTGCCGGCCTCTCCTGTCCAAACGAACGGGGATAGAGAGTTGTCCTTTATACTGAAGATAGAGTTCGACAAGCTGTATTCAACGCACTCTTCGGCTTTGTTCTTACTGCACGCACTGCGAAGTTATGGCGGCTAGAATGTCGGCGGAAGGGTGGTTTAAACCCTTCCCCTTTTTTTCTCGAAAATCAGTTTGTGTTCGCGATTGCCATTTTGATGCTATCGTGTAAGAAGTTAGTCAAGGGGGAATACAGGACCGCATCCCGTTCCTCGGTATGGCCATTATTGCCGGAGTTAGAGTCTGAAATATTTTAGGTACCCTAAAAATAAGGGTAGAAAAAAGTGCGGCGGATTTGCCGCATATTAGCGGTGATTACTAGGCAACCTGCGGGGATGCTACAGTTAAAAGGGCGGGCCTCTGAGTCGCTTCGTTTTCCTTGTGTATAAACAATTCCGTTTTGGAAGGTCAAAATGACCATTTTTTGAAATTTTGCCGGCCTCTCCTGTCCAAACGAACGGGGATAGAGAGTTGTCCTTTATACTGAAGATAGAGTTCGACAAGCTGTATTCAACGCACTCTTCGGCTTTGTTCTTACTGCACGCACTGCGAAGTTATGGCGGCTAGAATGTCGGCGGAAGGGTGGTTTAAACCCTTCCCCTTTTTTTCTCGAAAATCAGTTTGTGTTCGCGATTGCCATTTTGATGCTATCGTGTAAGAAGTTAGTCAAGGGGGAATACAGGACCGCATCCCGTTCCTCGGTATGGCCATTATTGCCGGAGTTAGAGTCTGAAATATTTTAGGTACCCTAAAAATAAGGGTAGAAAAAAGTGCGGCGGATTTGCCGCATATTAGCGGTGATTACTAGGCAACCTGCGGGGATGCTACAGTTAAAAGGGCGGGCCTCTGAGTCGCTTCGTTTTCCTTGTGTATAAACAATTCCGTTTTGGAAGGTCAAAATGACCATTTTTTTAAATTTTGCCGGCCTCTCCTGTCCAAACGAACGGGGAAAGAGAGTTGTCCTTTATACTGAAGATAGAGTTCGACAAGCTGTATTCAACGCACTCTTCGGCTTTGTTCTTACTGCACGCACTGCGAAGTTATGGCGGCTAGAATGTCGGCGGAAGGGTGGTTTAAACCCTTCCCCTTTTTTTCTCGAAAATCAGTTTGTGTTCGCGATTGCCATTTTGATGCTATCGTGTAAGAAGTTAGTCAAGGGGGAATACAGGACCGCATCCCGTTCCTCGGTATGGCCATTATTGCCGGAGTTAGAGTCTGAAATATTTTAGGTACCCTAAAAATAAGGGTAGAAAAAAGTGCGGCGGATTTGCCGCATATTAGCGGTGATTACTAGGCAACCTGCGGGGATGCTACAGTTAAAAGTGCGGGCCTCTGAGTCGCTTCGTTTTCCTTGTGTATAAACAATTCCGTTTTGGAAGGTCAAAATGACCATTTTTTGAAATTTTGCCGGCCTCTCCTGTCCAAACGAACGGGGATAGAGAGTTGTCCTTTATACTGAAGATAGAGTTCGACAAGCTGTATTCAACGCACTCTTCGGCTTTGTTCTTACTGCACGCACTGCGAAGTTATGGCGGCTAGAATGTCGGCGGAAGGGTGGTTTAAACCCTTCCCCTTTTTTTCTCGAAAATCAGTTTGTGTTCGCGATTGCCATTTTGATGCTATCGTGTAAGAAGTTAGTCAGGGGGAATACAGGACCGCATCCCGTTCCTCGATATGGCCATTATTGCCGGAGTTAGAGTCTGAAATATTTTAGGTACCCTAAAAATAAGGGTAGAAAAAAGTGCGGCGGATTTGCCGCATATTAGCGGTGATTACTAGGCAACCTGCGGGGATGCTACAGTTAAAAGGGCGGGCCTCTGAGTCGCTTCGTTTTCCTTGTGTATAAACAATTCCGTTTTGGAAGGTCAAAGTGACCATTTTTTGAAATTTTGCCGGCCTCTCCTGTCCAAACGAACGGGGATAGAGAGTTGTCCTTTATACTGAAGATAGAGTTCGACAAGCTGTATTCAACGCACTCTTCGGCTTTGTTCTTACTGCACGCACTGCGAAGTTATGGCGGCTAGAATGTCGGCGGAAGGGTGGTTTAAACCCTTCCCCTTTTTTTCTCGAAAATCAGTTTGTGTTCGCGATTGCCATTTTGATGCTATCGTGTAAGAAGTTAGTCAAGGGGGAATACAGGACCGCATCCCGTTCCTCGGTATGGCCATTATTGCCGGAGTTAGAGTCTGAAATATTTTAGGTACCCTAAAAATAAGGGTAGAAAAAAGTGCGGCGGATTTGCCGCATATTAGCGGTGATTACTAGGCAACCTGCGGGGATGCTACAGTTAAAAGGGCGGGCCTCTGAGTCGCTTCGTTTTCCTTGTGTATAAACAATTCCGTTTTGGAAGGTCAAAATGACCATTTTTTTAAATTTTGCCGGCCTCTCCTGTCCAAACGAACGGGGAAAGAGAGTTGTCCTTTATACTGAAGATAGAGTTCGACAAGCTGTATTCAACGCACTCTTCGGCTTTGTTCTTACTGCACGCACTGCGAAGTTATGGCGGCTAGAATGTCGGCGGAAGGGTGGTTTAAACCCTTCCCCTTTTTTTCTCGAAAATCAGTTTGTGTTCGCGATTGCCATTTTGATGCTATCGTGTAAGAAGTTAGTCAAGGGGGAATACAGGACCGCATCCCGTTCCTCGGTATGGCCATTATTGCCGGAGTTAGAGTCTGAAATATTTTAGGTACCCTAAAAATAAGGGTAGAAAAAATTGCGGCGGATTTGCCGCATATTAGCGGTGATTACTAGGCAACCTGCGGGGATGCTACATTTAAAAGTGCGGGCCTCTGAGTCGCTTCGTTTTCCTTGTGTATAAACAATTCCGTTTTGGAAGGTCAAAATGACCATTTTTTGAAATTTTGCCGGCCTCTCCTGTCCAAACGAGCGGGGATAGAGAGTTGTCCTTTATACTGAAGATAGAGTTCGACAAGCTGTATTCAACGCACTCTTCGGCTTTGTTCTTACTGCACGCACTGCGAAGTTATGGCGGCTAGAATGTCGGCGGAAGGGTGGTTTAAACCCTTCCCCTTTTTTTCTCGAAAATCAGTTTGTGTTCGCGATTGCCATTTTGATGCTATCGTGTAAGAAGTTAGTCAGGGGAATACAGGACCGCATCCCGTTCCTCGATATGGCCATTATTGCCGGAGTTAGAGTCTGAAATATTTTAGGTACCCTAAAAATAAGGGTAGAAAAAAGTGCGGCGGATTTGCCGCATATTAGCGGTGATTACTAGGCAACCTGCGGGGATGCTACAGTTAAAAGGGCGGGCCTCTGAGTCGCTTCGTTTTCCTTGTGTATAAACAATTCCGTTTTGGAAGGTCAAAGTGACCATTTTTTGAAATTTTGCCGGCCTCTCCTGTCCAAACGAACGGGGATAGAGAGTTGTCCTTTATACTGAAGATAGAGTTCGACAAGCTGTATTCAACGCACTCTTCGGCTTTGTTCTTACTGCACGCACTGCGAAGTTATGGCGGCTAGAATGTCGGCGGAAGGGTGGTTTAAACCCTTCCCCTTTTTTTCTCGAAAATCAGTTTGTGTTCGCGATTGCCATTTTGATGCTATCGTGTAAGAAGTTAGTCAAGGGGGAATACAGGACCGCATCCCGTTCCTCGGTATGGCCATTATTGCCGGAGTTAGAGTCTGAAATATTTTAGGTACCCTAAAAATAAGGGTAGAAAAAAGTGCGGCGGATTTGCCGCATATTAGCGGTGATTACTAGGCAACCTGCAGGGATGCTACAGTTAAAATTGCGGGCCTCTGAGTCGCTTCGTTTTCCTTGTGTATAAACAATTCCGTTTTGGAAGGTCAAAATGACCATTTTTTGAAATTTTGCTGGCCTCTCCTGTCCAAACGAACGGGGATAGAGAGTTGTCCTTTATACTGAAGATAGAGTTCGACAAGCTGTATTCAACGCACTCTTCGGCTTTGTTCTTACTGCACGCACTGCGAAGTTATGGCGGCTAGAATGTCGGCGGAAGGGTGCCTTCCCCTTTTTTCTCGAAAATCAGTTTGTGTTCGCGATTGCCATTTTGATGTTATCGTGTAAGTAGTTAGTCAAGGGGGAATACAGGACCGCATCCCGTTCCTCGGTATGGCCATTATTGCCGGAGTTAGAGTCTGAAGTATTTTAGGTACCCTAAAAATAAGGGTAGAAAAAAGTGCGGCGGATTTGCCGCATATTAGCGGTGATTACTAGGCAACCTGCGGGGATGCTACAGTTAAAAGGGCGGGCCTCTGAGTCGCTTCGTTTTCCATGTGTATAAACAATTCCGTTTTGGAAGGTCAAAATGACCATTTTTTGAAATTTTGCCGGCCTCTCCTGTCCAAACGAACGGGGATAGAGAGTTGTCCTTTATACTGAAGATAGAGTTCGACAAGCTGTATTCAACGCACTCTTCGGCTTTGTTCTTACTGCACGCACTGCGAAGTTATGGCGGCTAGAATGTCGGCGGAAGGGTGGTTGAAACCCTTCCCCTTTTTTTCTCGAAAATCAGTTTGTGTTCGCCATTGCCATTTTGATGCTATCGTGTAAGAAGTTAGTCAAGGGGGAATACAGGACCGCATCCCGTTCCTCGGTATGGCCATTATTGCCGGAGTTAGAGTCTGAAATATTTTAGGTACCCTAAAAATAAGGGTAGAAAAAAGTGCGGCGGATTTGCCGCATATTAGCGGTGATTACTAGGCAACCTGCAGGGATGCTACAGTTAAAATTGCGGGCCTCTGAGTCGCTTCGTTTTCCTTGTGTATAAACAATTCCGTTTTGGAAGGTCAAAATGACCATTTTTTGAAATTTTGCTGGCCTCTCCTGTCCAAACGAACGGGGATAGAGAGTTGTCCTTTATACTGAAGATAGAGTTCGACAAGCTGTATTCAACGCACTCTTCGGCTTTGTTCTTACTGCACGCACTGCGAAGTTATGGCGGCTAGAATGTCGGCGGAAGGGTGCCTTCCCCTTTTTTCTCGAAAATCAGTTTGTGTTCGCGATTGCCATTTTGATGTTATCGTGTAAGAAGTTAGTCAAGGGGGAATACAGGACCGCATCCCGTTCCTCGGTATGGCCATTATTGCCGGAGTTAGAGTCTGAAGTATTTTAGGTACCCTAAAAATAAGGGTAGAAAAAAGTGCGGCGGATTTGCCGCATATTAGCGGTGATTACTAGGCAACCTGCGGGGATGCTACAGTTAAAAGGGCGGGCCTCTGAGTCGCTTCGTTTTCCATGTGTATAAACAATTCCGTTTTGGAAGGTCAAAATGACCATTTTTTGAAATTTTGCCGGCCTCTCCTGTCCAAACGAACGGGGATAGAGAGTTGTCCTTTATACTGAAGATAGAGTTCGACAAGCTGTATTCAACGCACTCTTCGGCTTTGTTCTTACTGCACGCACTGCGAAGTTATGGCGGCTAGAATGTCGGCGGAAGGGTGGTTTAAACCCTTCCCCTTTTTTTCTCGAAAATCAGTTTGTGTTCGCGATTGCCATTTTGATGCTATCGTGTAAGAAGTTAGTCAAGGGGGAATACAGGACCGCATCCCGTTGCTCGGTATGGCCATTATTGCCGGAGTTAGAGTCTGAAATATTTTAGGTACCCTAAAAATAAGGGTAGAAAAAAGTGCGGCGGATTTGCCGCATATTAGCGGTGATTACTAGGCAACCTGCGGGGATGCTACAGTTAAAAGGGCGGGCCTCTGAGTCGCTTCGTTTTCCTTGTGTATAAACAATTCCGTTTTGGAAGGTCAAAATGACCATTTTTTTAAATTTTGCCGGCCTCTCCTGTCCAAACGAACGGGGATAGAGAGTTGTCCTTTATACTGAAGATAGAGTTCGACAAGCTGTATTCAACGCACTCTTCGGCTTTGTTCTTACTGCACGCACTGCGAAGTTATGGCGGCTAGAATGTCGGCGGAAGGGTGGTTTAAACCCTTCCCCTTTTTTTCTCGAAAATCAGTTTGTGTTCGCGATTGCCATTTTGATGCTATCGTGTAAGAAGTTAGTCAAGGGGGAATACAGGACCGCATCCCGTTCCTCGGTATGGCCATTATTGCCGGAGTTAGAGTCTGAAGTATTTTAGGTACCCTAAAAATAAGGGTAGAAAAAAGTGCGGCGGATTTGCCGCATATTAGCGGTGATTACTAGGCAACCTGCGGGGATGCTACAGTTAAAAGGGCGGGCCTCTGAGTCGCTTCGTTTTCCTTGTGTACAAACAATTCCGTTTTGGAAGGTCAAAATGACCATTTTTTTAAAATTTGCCGGCCTCTCCTGTCCAAACGAACGGGGATAGAGAGTTGTCCTTTATACTGAAGATAGAGTTCGACAAGCTGTATTCAACGCACTCTTCGGCTTTGTTCTTAATGCACGCACTGCGAAGTTATGGCGGCTAGAATGTCGGCGGAAGGGTGGTTTAAATCCTTCCCCTTTTTTTCTCGAAAATCAGTTTGTGTTCGCGATTGCCATTTTGATGCTATCGTGTAAGAAGTTAGTCAAGGGGGAATACAGGACCGCATCCCGTTCCTCGGTATGGCCATTATTGCCGGAGTTAGAGTCTGAAATATTTTAGGTACCCTAAAAATAAGGGTAGAAAAAAGTGCGGCGGATTTGCCGCATATTAGCGGTGATTACTAGGCAACCTGCGGGGATGCTACAGTTAAAAGGGCGGGCCTCTGAGTCGCTTCGTTTTCCTTGTGTATAAACAATTCCGTTTTGGAAGGTCAAAATGACCATTTTTTTAAATTTTGCCGGCCTCTCCTGTCCAAACGAACGGGGAAAGAGAGTTGTCCTTTATACTGAAGATAGAGTTCGACAAGCTGTATTCAACGCACTCTTCGGCTTTGTTCTTACTGCACGCACTGCGAAGTTATGGCGGCTAGAATGTCGGCGGAAGGGTGGTTTAAACCCTTCCCCTTTTTTTCTCGAAAATCAGTTTGTGTTCGCGATTGCCATTTTGATGCTATCGTGTAAGAAGTTAGTCAAGGGGGAATACAGGACCGCATCCCGTTCCTCGGTATGGCCATTATTGCCGGAGTTAGAGTCTGAAATATTTTAGGTACCCTAAAAATAAGGGTAGAAAAAAGTGCGGCGGATTTGCCGCATATTAGCGGTGATTACTAGGCAACCTGCGGGGATGCTACAGTTAAAAGTGCGGGCCTCTGAGTCGCTTCGTTTTCCTTGTGTATAAACAATTCCGTTTTGGAAGGTCAAAATGACCATTTTTTGAAATTTTGCCGGCCTCTCCTGTCCAAACGAGCGGGGATAGAGAGTTGTCCTTTATACTGAAGATAGAGTTCGACAAGCTGTATTCAACGCACTCTTCGGCTTTGTTCTTACTGCACGCACTGCGAAGTTATGGCGGCTAGAATGTCGGCGGAAGGGTGGTTTAAACCCTTCCCCTTTTTTTCTCGAAAATCAGTTTGTGTTCGCGATTGCCATTTTGATGCTATCGTGTAAGAAGTTAGTCAGGGGAATACAGGACCGCATCCCGTTCCTCGATATGGCCATTATTGCCGGAGTTAGAGTCTGAAATATTTTAGGTACCCTAAAAATAAGGGTAGAAAAAAGTGCGGCGGATTTGCCGCATATTAGCGGTGATTACTAGGCAACCTGCGGGGATGCTACAGTTAAAAGGGCGGGCCTCTGAGTCGCTTCGTTTTCCTTGTGTATAAACAATTCCGTTTTGGAAGGTCAAAGTGACCATTTTTTGAAATTTTGCCGGCCTCTCCTGTCCAAACGAACGGGGATAGAGAGTTGTCCTTTATACTGAAGATAGAGTTCGACAAGCTGTATTCAACGCACTCTTCGGCTTTGTTCTTACTGCACGCACTGCGAAGTTATGGCGGCTAGAATGTCGGCGGAAGGGTGGTTTAAACCCTTCCCCTTTTTTTCTCGAAAATCAGTTTGTGTTCGCGATTGCCATTTTGATGCTATCGTGTAAGAAGTTAGTCAAGGGGGAATACAGGACCGCATCCCGTTCCTCGGTATGGCCATTATTGCCGGAGTTAGAGTCTGAAATATTTTAGGTACCCTAAAAATAAGGGTAGAAAAAAGTGCGGCGGATTTGCCGCATATTAGCGGTGATTACTAGGCAACCTGCAGGGATGCTACAGTTAAAATTGCGGGCCTCTGAGTCGCTTCGTTTTCCTTGTGTATAAACAATTCCGTTTTGGAAGGTCAAAATGACCATTTTTTGAAATTTTGCTGGCCTCTCCTGTCCAAACGAACGGGGATAGAGAGTTGTCCTTTATACTGAAGATAGAGTTCGACAAGCTGTATTCAACGCACTCTTCGGCTTTGTTCTTACTGCACGCACTGCGAAGTTATGGCGGCTAGAATGTCGGCGGAAGGGTGCCTTCCCCTTTTTTTCTCGAAAATCAGTTTGTGTTCGCGATTGCCATTTTGATGTTATCGTGTAAGTAGTTAGTCAAGGGGGAATACAGGACCGCATCCCGTTCCTCGGTATGGCCATTATTGCCGGAGTTAGAGTCTGAAGTATTTTAGGTACCCTAAAAATAAGGGTAGAAAAAAGTGCGGCGGATTTGCCGCATATTAGCGGTGATTACTAGGCAACCTGCGGGGATGCTACAGTTAAAAGGGCGGGCCTCTGAGTCGCTTCGTTTTCCATGTGTATAAACAATTCCGTTTTGGAAGGTCAAAATGACCATTTTTTGAAATTTTGCCGGCCTCTCCTGTCCAAACGAACGGGGATAGAGAGTTGTCCTTTATACTGAAGATAGAGTTCGACAAGCTGTATTCAACGCACTCTTCGGCTTTGTTCTTACTGCACGCACTGCGAAGTTATGGCGGCTAGAATGTCGGCGGAAGGGTGGTTTAAACCCTTCCCCTTTTTTTCTCGAAAATCAGTTTGTGTTCGCGATTGCCATTTTGATGCTATCGTGTAAGAAGTTAGTCAAGGGGGAATACAGGACCGCATCCCGTTCCTCGGTATGGCCATTATTGCCGGAGTTAGAGTCTGAAATATTTTAGGTACCCTAAAAATAAGGGTAGAAAAAAGTGCGGCGGATTTGCCGCATATTAGCGGTGATTACTAGGCAACCTGCAGGGATGCTACAGTTAAAATTGCGGGCCTCTGAGTCGCTTCGTTTTCCTTGTGTATAAACAATTCCGTTTTGGAAGGTCAAAATGACCATTTTTTGAAATTTTGCTGGCGTCTCCTGTCCAAACGAACGGGGATAGAGAGTTGTCCTTTATACTGAAGATAGAGTTCGACAAGCTGTATTCAACGCACTCTTCGGCTTTGTTCTTACTGCACGCACTGCGAAGTTATGGCGGCTAGAATGTCGGCGGAAGGGTGCCTTCCCCTTTTTTCTCGAAAATCAGTTTGTGTTCGCGATTGCCATTTTGATGTTATCGTGTAAGAAGTTAGTCAAGGGGGAATACAGGACCGCATCCCGTTCCTCGGTATGGCCATTATTGCCGGAGTTAGAGTCTGAAGTATTTTAGGTACCCTAAAAATAAGGGTAGAAAAAAGTGCGGCGGATTTGCCGCATATTAGCGGTGATTACTAGGCAACCTGCGGGGATGCTACAGTTAAAAGGGCGGGCCTCTGAGTCGCTTCGTTTTCCATGTGTATAAACAATTCCGTTTTGGAAGGTCAAAATGACCATTTTTTGAAATTTTGCCGGCCTCTCCTGTCCAAACGAACGGGGATAGAGAGTTGTCCTTTATACTGAAGATAGAGTTCGACAAGCTGTATTCAACGCACTCTTCGGCTTTGTTCTTACTGCACGCACTGCGAAGTTATGGCGGCTAGAATGTCGGCGGAAGGGTGGTTTAAACCCTTCCCCTTTTTTTCTCGAAAATCAGTTTGTGTTCGCGATTGCCATTTTGATGCTATCGTGTAAGAAGTTAGTCAAGGGGGAATACAGGACCGCATCCCGTTGCTCGGTATGGCCATTATTGCCGGAGTTAGAGTCTGAAATATTTTAGGTACCCTAAAAATAAGGGTAGAAAAAAGTGCGGCGGATTTGCCGCATATTAGCGGTGATTACTAGGCAACCTGCGGGGATGCTACAGTTAAAAGGGCGGGCCTCTGAGTCGCTTCGTTTTCCTTGTGTATAAACAATTCCGTTTTGGAAGGTCAAAATGACCATTTTTTTAAATTTTGCCGGCCTCTCCTGTCCAAACGAACGGGGATAGAGAGTTGTCCTTTATACTGAAGATAGAGTTCGACAAGCTGTATTCAACGCACTCTTCGGCTTTGTTCTTACTGCACGCACTGCGAAGTTATGGCGGCTAGAATGTCGGCGGAAGGGTGGTTTGAACCCTTCCCCTTTTTTTCTCGAAAATCAGTTTGTGTTCGCGATTGCCATTTTGATGCTATCGTGTAAGAAGTTAGTCAAGGGGGAATACAGGACCGCATCCCGTTCCTCGGTATGGCCATTATTGCCGGAGTTAGAGTCTGAAGTATTTTAGGTACCCTAAAAATAAGGGTAGAAAAAAGTGCGGCGGATTTGCCGCATATTAGCGGTGATTACTAGGCAACCTGCGGGGATGCTACAGTTAAAAGGGCGGGCCTCTGAGTCGCTTCGTTTTCCTTGTGTACAAACAATTCCGTTTTGGAAGGTCAAAATGACCATTTTTTTAAAATTTGCCGGCCTCTCCTGTCCAAACGAACGGGGATAGAGAGTTGTCCTTTATACTGAAGATAGAGTTCGACAAGCTGTATTCAACGCACTCTTCGGCTTTGTTCTTACTGCACGCACTGCGAAGTTATGGCGGCTAGAATGTCGGCGGAAGGGTGGTTTAAACCCTTCCCCTTTTTTTCTCGAAAATCAGTTTGTGTTCGCGATTGCCATTTTGATGCTATCGTGTAAGAAGTTAGTCAAGGGGGAATACAGGACCGCATCCCGTTCCTCGGTATGGCCATTATTGCCGGAGTTAGAGTCTGAAATATTTTAGGTACCCTAAAAATAAGGGTAGAAAAAAGTGCGGCGGATTTGCCGCATATTAGCGGTGATTACTAGGCAACCTGCAGGGATGCTACAGTTAAAATTGCGGGCCTCTGAGTCGCTTCGTTTTCCTTGTGTATAAACAATTCCGTTTTGGAAGGTCAAAATGACCATTTTTTGAAATTTTGCTGGCCTCTCCTGTCCAAACGAACGGGGATAGGGAGTTGTCCTTTATACTGAAGATAGAGTTCGACAAGCTGTATTCAACGCACTCTTCGGCTTTGTTCTTACTGCACGCACTGCGAAGTTATGGCGGCTAGAATGTCGGCGGAAGGGTGCCTTCCCCTTTTTTCTCGAAAATCAGTTTGTGTTCGCGATTGCCATTTTGATGCTATCGTGTAAGAAGTTAGTCAAGGGGGAATACAGGACCGCATCCCGTTCCTCGGTATGGCCATTATTGCCGGAGTTAGAGTCTGAAATATTTTAGGTACCCTAAAAATAAGGGTAGAAAAAAGTGCGGCGGATTTGCCGCATATTAGCGGTGATTACTAGGCAACCTGCGGGGATGCTACAGTTAAAAGGGCGGGCCTCTGAGTCGCTTCGTTTTCCTTGTGTATAAACAATTCCGTTTTGGAAGGTCAAAATGACCATTTTTTTAAATTTTGCCGGCCTCTCCTGTCCAAACGAACGGGGAAAGAGAGTTGTTCTTTATACTGAAGATAGAGTTCGACAAGCTGTATTCAACGCACTCTTCGGCTTTGTTCTTACTGCACGCACTGCGAAGTTATGGCGGCTAGAATGTCGGCGGAAGGGTGGTTTAAACCCTTCCCCTTTTTTTCTCGAAAATCAGTTTGTGTTCGCGATTGCCATTTTGATGCTATCGTGTAAGAAGTTAGTCAAGGGGGAATACAGGACCGCATCCCGTTCCTCGGTATGGCCATTATTGCCGGAGTTAGAGTCTGAAATATTTTAGGTACCCTAAAAATAAGGGTAGAAAAAAGTGCGGCGGATTTGCCGCATATTAGCGGTGATTACTAGGCAACCTGCGGGGATGCTACAGTTAAAAGTGCGGGCCTCTGAGTCGCTTCGTTTTCCTTGTGTATAAACAATTCCGTTTTGGAAGGTCAAAATGACCATTTTTTGAAATTTTGCCGGCCTCTCCTGTCCAAACGAACGGGGATAGAGAGTTGTCCTTTATACTGAAGATAGAGTTCGACAAGCTGTATTCAACGCACTCTTCGGCTTTGTTCTTACTGCACGCACTGCGAAGTTATGGCGGCTAGAATGTCGGCGGAAGGGTGGTTTAAACCCTTCCCCTTTTTTTCTCGAAAATCAGTTTGTGTTCGCGATTGCCATTTTGATGCTATCGTGTAAGAAGTTAGTCAGGGGGAATACAGGACCGCATCCCGTTCCTCGATATGGCCATTATTGCCGGAGTTAGAGTCTGAAATATTTTAGGTACCCTAAAAATAAGGGTAGAAAAAAGTGCGGCGGATTTGCCGCATATTAGCGGTGATTACTAGGCAACCTGCGGGGATGCTACAGTTAAAAGGGCGGGCCTCTGAGTCGCTTCGTTTTCCTTGTGTATAAACAATTCCGTTTTGGAAGGTCAAAGTGACCATTTTTTGAAATTTTGCCGGCCTCTCCTGTCCAAACGAACGGGGATAGAGAGTTGTCCTTTATACTGAAGATAGAGTTCGAAAAGGTATATTCAACGCACTCTTCGGCTTTGTTCTTACTGCACGCACTGCGAAGTTATGGCGGCTAGAATGTCGGCGGAAGGGTGGTTTAAACCCTTCCCCTTTTTTTCTCGAAAATCAGTTAGTGTTCGCGATTGCCATTTTGATGCTATCGTGTAAGAAGTTAGTCAAGGGGGAATACAGGACCGCATCCCGTTCCTCGGTATGGCCATTATTGCCGGAGTTAGAGTCTGAAATATTTTAGGTACCCTAAAAATAAGGGTAGAAAAAAGTGCGGCGGATTTGCCGCATATTAGCGGTGATTACTAGGCAACCTGCGGGGATGCTACAGTTAAAAGGGCGGGCCTCTGAGTCGCTTCGTTTTCCTTGTGTATAAACAATTCCGTTTTGGAAGGTCAAAATGACCATTTTTTGAAATTTTGCCGGCCTCTCCTGTCCAAACGAACGGGGATAGAGAGTTGTCCTTTATACTGAAGATAGAGTTCGACAAGCTGTATTCAACGCACTCTTCGGCTTTGTTCTTACTGCACGCACTGCGAAGTTATGGCGGCTAGAATGTCGGCGGAAGGGTTGTTTAAACCCTTCCCCTTTTTTTCTCGAAAATCAGTTTGTGTTCGCGATTGCCATTTTGATGCTATCGTGTAAGAAGTTAGTCAAGGGGGAATACAGGACCGCATCCCGTTCCTCGGTATGGCCATTATTGCCGGAGTTAGAGTCTGAAATATTTTAGGTACCCTAAAAATAAGGGTAGAAAAAAGTGCGGCGGATTTGCCGCATATTAGCGGTGATTACTAGGCAACCTGCGGGGATGCTACAGTTAAAAGGGCGGGCCTCTGAGTCGCTTCGTTTTCCTTGTGTATAAACAATTCCGTTTTGGAAGGTCAAAATGACCATTTTTTGAAATTTTGCCGGCCTCTCCTGTCCAAACGAACGGGGATAGAGAGTTGTCCTTTATACTGAAGATAGAGTTCGACAAGCTGTATTCAACGCACTCTTCGGCTTTGTTCTTACTGCACGCACTGCGAAGTTATGGCGGCTAGAATGTCGGCGGAAGGGTGGTTTAAACCCTTCCCCTTTTTTTCTCGAAAATCAGTTTGTGTTCGCGATTGCCATTTTGATGCTATCGTGTAAGAAGTTAGTCAGGGGGAATACAGGACCGCATCCCGTTCCTCGATATGGCCATTATTGCCGGAGTTAGAGTCTGAAATATTTTAGGTACCCTAAAAATAAGGGTAGAAAAAAGTGCGGCGGATTTGCCGCATATTAGCGGTGATTACTAGGCAACCTGCGGGGATGCTACAGTTAAAAGGGCGGGCCTCTGAGTCGCTTCGATTTCCTTGTGTATAAACAATTCCGTTTTGGAAGGTCAAAATGACCATTTTTTGAAATTTTGCCGGCCTCTCCTGTCCAAACGAACGGGGATAGAGAGTTGTCCTTTATACTGAAGATAGAGTTGGACAAGCTGTATTCAACGCACTCTTCGGCTTTGTTCTTACTGCACGCACTGCGAAGTTATGGCGGCTAGAATGTCGGCGGAAGGGTGGTTTAAACCCTTTCCCTTTTTTTCTCGAAAATCAGTTTGTGTTCGCGATTGCCATTTTGATGCTATCGTGTAAGAAGTTAGTCAAGGGGGAATACAGGACCGCATCCCGTTCCTCGGTATGGCCATTGTTGCCGGAGTTAGAGTCTGAAATATTTTAGGTACCCTAAAAATAAGGGTAGAAAAAAGTGCGGCGGATTTGCCGCATATTAGCGGTGATTACTAGGCAACCTGCGGGGATGCTACAGTTAAAAGGGCGGGCCTCTGAGTCGCTTCGTTTTCCTTGTGTATAAACAATTCCGTTTTGGAAGGTCAAAATGACCATTTTTTGAAATTTTGCCGGCCTCTCCTGTCCAAACGAACGGGGATAGAGAGTTGTCCTTTATACTGAAGATAGAGTTCGACAAGCTGTATTCAACGCACTCTTCGGCTTTGTTCTTACTGCACGCACTGCGAAGTTATGGCGGCTAGAATGTCGGCGGAAGGGTGGTTTAAACCCTTCCCCTTTTTTTCTCGAAAATCAGTTTGTGTTCGCGATTGCCATTTTGATGCTATCGTGTAAGAAGTTAGTCAAGGGGGAATACAGGACCGCATCCCGTTCCTCGGTATGGCCATTATTGCCGGAGTTAGAGTCTGAAATATTTTAGGTACCCTAAAAATAAGGGTAGAAAAAAGTGCGGCGGATTTGCCGCATATTAGCGGTGATTACTAGGCAACCTGCGGGGATGCTACAGTTAAAAGGGCGGGCCTCTGAGTCGCTTCGTTTTCCTTGTGTATAAACAATTCCGTTTTGGAAGGTCAAAATGACCATTTTTTGAAATTTTGCCGGCCTCTCCTGTCCAAACGAACGGGGATAGAGAGTTGTCCTTTATACTGAAGATAGAGTTCGACAAGCTGTATTCAACGCACTCTTCGGCTTTGTTCTTACTGCACGCACTGCGAAGTTATGGCGGCTAGAATGTCGGCGGAAGGGTGGTTTAAAACCCTTCCCCTTTTTTTCTCGAAAATCAGTTTGTGTTCGCGATTGCCATTTTGATGCTATCGTGTAAGAAGTTAGTCAGGGGGAATACAGGACCGCATCCCGTTCCTCGATATGGCCATTATTGCCGGAGTTAGAGTCTGAAATATTTTAGGTACCCTAAAAATAAGGGTAGAAAAAAGTGCGGCGGATTTGCCGCATATTAGCGGTGATTACTAGGCAACCTGCGGGGATGCTACAGTTAAAAGGGCGGGCCTCTGAGTCGCTTCGATTTCCTTGTGTATAAACAATTCCGTTTTGGAAGGTCAAAATGACCATTTTTTGAAATTTTGCCGGCCTCTCCTGTCCAAACGAACGGGGATAGAGAGTTGTCCTTTATACTGAAGATAGAGTTGGACAAGCTGTATTCAACGCACTCTTCGGCTTTGTTCTTACTGCACGCACTGCGAAGTTATGGCGGCTAGAATGTCGGCGGAAGGGTGGTTTAAACCCTTCCCCTTTTTTTCTCGAAAATCAGTTTGTGTTCGCGATTGCCATTTTGATGCTATCGTGTAAGAAGTTAGTCAAGGGGGAATACAGGACCGCATCCCGTTCCTCGGTATGGCCATTATTGCCGGAGTTAGAGTCTGAAATATTTTAGGTACCCTAAAAATAAGGGTAGAAAAAAGTGCGGCGGATTTGCCGCATATTAGCGGTGATTACTAGGCAACCTGCGGGGATGCTACAGTTAAAAGGGCGGGCCTCTGAGTCGCTTCGTTTTCCTTGTGTATAAACAATTCCGTTTTGGAAGGTCAAAATGACCATTTTTTGAAATTTTGCTGGCCTCTCCTGTCCAAACGAACGGGGATAGAGAGTTGTCCTTTATACTGAAGATAGAGTTCGACAAGCTGTATTCAACGCACTCTTCGGCTTTGTTCTTACTGCACGCACTGCGAAGTTATGGCGGCTAGAATGTCGGCGGAAGGGTGGTTTTAAACCCTTCCCCTTTTTTTCTCGATAATCAGTTTGTGTTCGCGATTGCCATTTTGATGCTATCGTGTAAGAAGTTAGTCAAGGGGGAATACAGGACCGCATCCCGTTCCTCGGTATGGCCATTATTGCCGGAGTTAGAGTCTGAAATATTTTAGGTACCCTAAAAATAAGGGTAGAAAAAAGTGCGGCGGATTTGCCGCATATTAGCGGTGATTACTAGGCAACCTGCGGGGATGCTACAGTTAAAAGGGCGGGCATCTGAGTCGCTTCGTTTTCCTCGTGTATAAACAATTCCGTTTTGGAAGGTCAAAATGACCATTTTTTGAAATTTTGCCGGCCTCTCCTGTCCAAACGAACGGGGATAGAGAGTTGTCCTTTATACTGAAGATAGAGTTCGACAAGCTGTATTCAACGCACTCTTCGGCTTTGTTCTTACTGCACGCACTGCGAAGTTATGGCGGCTAGAATGTCGGCGGAAGGGTGGTTTAAACCCTTCCCCTTTTTTTCTCGAAAATCAGTTTGTGTTCGCGATTGCCATTTTGATGCTATCGTGTAAGAAGTTAGTCAAGGGGGAATACAGGACCGCATCCCGTTCCTCGGTATGGCCATTATTGCCGGAGTTAGAGTCTGAAATATTTTAGGTACCCTAAAAATAAGGGTAGAAAAAAGTGCGGCGGATTTGCCGCATATTAGCGGTGATTACTAGGCAACCTGCGGGGATGCTACAGTTAAAAGGGCGGGCCTCTGAGTCGCTTCGTTTTCCTTGTGTATAAACAATTCCGTTTTGGAAGGTCAAAATGACCATTTTTTGAAATTTTGCTGGCCTCTCCTGTCCAAACGAACGGGGATAGAGAGTTGTCCTTTATACTGAAGATATAGTTCTACAAGCTGTATTCAACGCACTCTTCGGCTTTGTTCTTACTGCACACACTGCGAAGTTATGGCGGCTAGAATGTCGGCGGAAGGGTGGTTTAAACCCTTCCCCTTTTTTTCTCGAAAATCAGTTTGTGTTCGCGATTGCCATTTTGATGCTATCGTGTAAGAAGTTAGTCAAGGGGGAATACAGGACCGCATCCCGTTCCTCGGTATGGCCATTATTGCCGGAGTTAGAGTCTGAAATATTTTAGGTACCCTAAAAATAAGGGTAGAAAGAACTGCGGCGGATTTGCCGCATATTAGCGGTGATTACTAGGCAACCTGCGGGGATGCTACAGTTAAAAGGGCGGGCCTCTGATTCGCTTCGTTTTCCTTGTGTATAAACAATTCCGTTTTGGAAGGTCAAAATGACCATTTTTTGAAATTTTGCCGGCCTCTCCTGTACAAACGAACGGGGATAGAGAGTTGTCCTTTATACTGAAGATAGAGTTCGACAAGCTGTATTCAACGCACTCTTCGGCTTTGTTCTTACTGCACGCACTGCGAAGTAATGGCGGCTAGAATGTCGGCGGAAGGGTGGTTTTAAACACTTCCCCTTTTTTTCTCGATAATCAGTTTGTGTTCGCGATTGCCATTTTGATGCTATCGTGTAAGAAGTTAGTCAAGGGGGAATACAGGACCGCATCCCGTTCCTCGGTATGGCCATTATTGCCGGAGTTAGAGTCTGAAATATTTTAGGTACCCTAAAAATAAGGGTAGAAAAAAGTGCGGCGGATTTGCCGCATATTAGCGGTGATTACTAGGCAACCTGCGGGGATGCTACAGTTAAAAGGGCGGGCCTCTGAGTCGCTTCGTTTTCCTTGTGTATAAACAATTCCGTTTTGGAAGGTCAAAATGACCATTTTTTGAAGTTTTGCCGGCCTCTCCTGTCCAAACGAACGGGGATAGAGAGTTGTCCTTTATACTGAAGATAGAGTTCGACAAGCTGTATTCAACGCACTCTTCGGCTTTGTTCTTACTGCACGCACTGCGAAGTTATGGCGGCTAGAATGTCGGCGGAAGGGTGGTTTAAACCCTTCCCCTTTTTTTCTCGAAAATCAGTTTGTGTTCGCGATTGCCATTTTGATGCTATCGTGTAAGAAGTTAGTCAAGGGGGAATACAGGACCGCATCCCGTTCCTCGGTATGGCCATTATTGCCGGAGTTAGAGTCTGAAATATTTTAGGTACCCTAAAAATAAGGGTAGAAAAAAGTGCGGCGGATTTGCCGCATATTAGCGGTGATTACTAGGCAACCTGCGGGGATGCTACAGTTAAAAGGGCGGGCCTCTGAGTCGCTTCGTTTTCCTTGTGTATAAACAATTCCGTTTTGGAAGGTCAAAATGACCATTTTTTGAAATTTTGCTGGCCTCTCCTGTCCAAACGAACGGGGATAGAGAGTTGTCCTTTATACTGAAGATAGAGTTCTACAAGCTGTATTCAACGCACTCTTCGGCTTTGTTCTTACTGCACGCACTGCGAAGTTATGGCGGCTAGAATGTCGGCGGAAGGGTGGTTTAAACCCTTCCCCTTTTTTTCTCGAAAATCAGTTTGTGTTCGCGATTGCCATTTTGATGCTATCGTGTAAGAAGTTAGTCAAGGGGGAATACAGGACCGCATCCCGTTCCTCGGTATGGCCATTATTGCCGGAGTTAGAGTCTGAAATATTTTAGGTACCCTAAAAATAAGGGTAGAAAGAACTGCGGCGGATTTGCCGCATATTAGCGGTGATTACTAGGCAACCTGCGGGGATGCTACAGTTAAAAGGGCGGGCCTCTGATTCGCTTCGTTTTCCTTGTGTATAAACAATTCCGTTTTGGAAGGTCAAAATGACCATTTTTTGAAATTTTGCCGGCCTCTCCTGTACAAACGAACGGGGATAGAGAGTTGTCCTTTATACTGAAGATAGAGTTCGACAAGCTGTATTCAACGCACTCTTCGGCTTTGTTCTTACTGCACGCACTGCGAAGTTATGGCGGCTAGAATGTCGGCGGAAGGGTGGTTTTAAACCCTTCCCCTTTTTTTCTCGATAATCAGTTTGTGTTCGCGATTGCCATTTTGATGCTATCGTGTAAGAAGTTAGTCAAGGGGGAATACAGGACCGCATCCCGTTCCTCGGTATGGCCATTATTGCCGGAGTTAGAGTCTGAAATATTTTAGGTACCCTAAAAATAAGGGTAGAAAAAAGTGCGGCGGATTTGCCGCATATTAGCGGTGATTACTAGGCAACCTGCGGGGATGCTACAGTTAAAAGGGCGGGCCTCTGAGTCGCTTCGTTTTCCTTGTGTATAAACAATTCCGTTTTGGAAGGTCAAAATGACCATTTTTTGAAATTTTGCTGGCCTCTCCTGTCCAAACGAACGGGGATAGAGAGTTGTCCTTTATACTGAAGATATAGTTCTAAAAGCTGTATTCAACGCACTCTTCGGCTTTGTTCTTACTGCACACACTGCGAAGTTATGGCGGCTAGAATGTCGGCGGAAGGGTGGTTTAAACCCTTCCCCTTTTTTTCTCGAAAATCAGTTTGTGTTCGCGATTGCCATTTTGATGCTATCGTGTAAGAAGTTAGTCAAGGGGGAATACAGGACCGCATCCCGTTCCTCGGTATGGCCATTATTGCCGGAGTTAGAGTCTGAAATAATTTAGGTACCCTAAAAATAAGGGTAGAAAGAACTGCGGCGGATTTGCCGCATATTAGCGGTGATTACTAGGCAACCTGCGGGGATGCTACAGTTAAAAGGGCGGGCCTCTGATTCGCTTCGTTTTCCTTGTGTATAAACAATTCCGTTTTGGAAGGTCAAAATGACCATTTTTTGAAATTTTGCCGGCCTCTCCTGTACAAACGAACGGGGATAGAGAGTTGTCCTTTATACTGAAGATAGAGTTCGACAAGCTGTATTCAACGCACTCTTCGGCTTTGTTCTTACTGCACGCACTGCGAAGTTATGGCGGCTAGAATGTCGGCGGAAGGGTGGTTTTAAACCCTTCCCCTTTTTTTCTCGATAATCAGTTTGTGTTCGCGATTGCCATTTTGATGCTATCGTGTAAGAAGTTAGTCAAGGGGGAATACAGGACCGCATCCCGTTCCTCGGTATGGCCATTATTGCCGGAGTTAGAGTCTGAAATATTTTAGGTACCCTAAAAATAAGGGTAGAAAAAAGTGCGGCGGATTTGCCGCATATTAGCGGTGATTACTAGGCAACCTGCGGGGATGCTACAGTTAAAAGGGCGGGCCTCTGAGTCGCTTCGTTTTCCTTGTGTATAAACAATTCCGTTTTGGAAGGTCAAAATGACCATTTTTTGAAGTTTTGCCGGCCTCTCCTGTCCAAACGAACGGGGATAGAGAGTTGTCCTTTATACTGAAGATAGAGTTCGACAAGCTGTATTCAACGCACTCTTCGGCTTTGTTCTTACTGCACGCACTGCGAAGTTATGGCGGCTAGAATGTCGGCGGAAGGGTGGTTTAAACCCTTCCCCTTTTTTTCTCGAAAATCAGTTTGTGTTCGCGATTGCCATTTTGATGCTATCGTGTAAGAAGTTAGTCAAGGGGGAATACAGGACCGCATCCCGTTCCTCGGTATGGCCATTATTGCCGGAGTTAGAGTCTGAAATATTTTAGGTACCCTAAAAATAAGGGTAGAAAAAAGTGCGGCGGATTTGCCGCATATTAGCGGTGATTACTAGGCAACCTGCGGGGATGCTACAGTTAAAAGGGCGGGCCTCTGAGTCGCTTCGTTTTCCTTGTGTATAAACAATTCCGTTTTGGAAGGTCAAAATGACCATTTTTTGAAATTTTGCCGGCCTCTCCTGTCCAAACGAACGGGGATAGAGAGTTGTCCTTTATACTGAAGATAGAGTTCGACAAGCTGTATTCAACGCACTCTTCGGCTTTGTTCTTACTGCACGCACTGCGAAGTTATGGCGGCTAGAATGTCGGCGGAAGGGTGGTTTAAACCCTTCCCCTTTTTTTCTCGAAAATCAGTTTGTGTTCGCGATTGCCATTTTGATGCTATCGTGTAAGAAGTTAGTCAAGGGGGAATACAGGACCGCATCCCGTTCCTCGGTATGGCCATTATTGCCGGAGTTAGAGTCTGAAATATTTTAGGTACCCTAAAAATAAGGGTAGAAAAAAGTGCGGCGGATTTGCCGCATATTAGCGGTGATTACTAGGCAACCTGCGGGGATGCTACAGTTAAAAGGGCGGGCCTCTGAATCGCTTCGTTTTCCTTGTGTATAAACAATTCCGTTTTGGAAGGTCAAAATGACCATTTTTTTAAATTTTGCCGGCCTCTCCTGTCCAAACGAACGGGGAAAGAGAGTTGTCCTTTATACTGAAGATAGAGTTCGACAAGCTGTATTCAACGCACTCTTCGGCTTTGTTCTTACTGCACGCACTGCGAAGTTATGGCGGCTAGAATGTCGGCGGAAGGGTGGTTTAAACCCTTCCCCTTTTTTTCTCGAAAATCAGTTTGTGTTCGCGATTGCCATTTTGATGCTATCGTGTAAGAAGTTAGTCAAGGGGGAATACAGGACCGCATCCCGTTCCTCGGTATGGCCATTATTGCCGGAGTTAGAGTCTGAAATATTTTAGGTACCCTAAAAATAAGGGTAGAAAAAAGAGCGGCGGATTTGCCGCATATTAGCGGTGATTACTAGGCAACCTGCGGGGATGCTACAGTTAAAAGTGCGGGCCTCTGATTCGCTTCGTTTTCCTTGTGTATAAACAATTCCGTTTTGGAAGGTCAAAATGACCATTTTTTGAAATTTTGCCGGCCTCTCCTGTCCAAACGAACGGGGATAGAGAGTTGTCCTTTATACTGAAGATAGAGTTCGACAAGCTGTATTCAACGCACTCTTCGGCTTTGTTCTTACTGCACGCACTGCGAAGTTATGGCGGCTAGAATGTCGGCGGAAGGGTGGTTTAAACCCTTCCCCTTTTTTTCTCGAAAATCAGTTTGTGCTCGCGATTGCCATTTTGATGCTATCGTGTAAGAAGTTAGTCAGGGGGAATACAGGACCGCATCCCGTTCCTCGATATGGCCATTATTGCCGGAGTTAGAGTCTGAAATATTTTAGGTACCCTAAAAATAAGGGTAGAAAAAAGTGCGGCGGATTTGCCGCATATTAGCGGTGATTACTAGGCAACCTGCGGGGATGCTACAGTTAAAAGGGCGGGCCTCTGAGTCGCTTCGTTTTCCTTGTGTATAAACAATTCCGTTTTGGAAGGTCAAAGTGACCATTTTTTGAAATTTTGCCGGCCTCTCCTGTCCAAACGAACGGGGATAGAGAGTTGTCCTTTATACTGAAGATAGAGTTCGACAAGCTGTATTCAACGCACTCTTCGGCTTTGTTCTTACTGCACGCACTGCGAAGTTATGGCGGCTAGAATGTCGGCGGAAGGGTGGTTTAAACCCTTCCCCTTTTTTTCTCGAAAATCAGTTTGTGTTCGCGATTGCCATTTTGATGCTATCGTGTAAGAAGTTAGTCAAGGGGGAATACAGGACCGCATCCCGTTCCTCGGTATGGCCATTATTGCCGGAGTTAGAGTCTGAAATATTTTAGGTACCCTAAAAATAAGGGTAGAAAAAAGTGCGGCGGATTTGCCGCATATTAGCGGTGATTACTAGGCAACCTGCGGGGATGCTACAGTTAAAAGGGCGGGCCTCTGAGTCGCTTCGTTTTCCTTGTGTATAAACAATTCCGTTTTGGAAGGTCAAAATGACCATTTTTTTAAATTTTGCCGGCCTCTCCTGTCCAAACGAACGGGGAAAGAGAGTTGTCCTTTATACTGAAGATAGAGTTCGACAAGCTGTATTCAACGCACTCTTCGGCTTTGTTCTTACTGCACGCACTGCGAAGTTATGGCGGCTAGAATGTCGGCGGAAGGGTGGTTTAAACCCTTCCCCTTTTTTTCTCGAAAATCAGTTTGTGTTCGCGATTGCCATTTTGATGCTATCGTGTAAGAAGTTAGTCAAGGGGGAATACAGGACCGCATCCCGTTCCTCGGTATGGCCATTATTGCCGGAGTTAGAGTCTGAAATATTTTAGGTACCCTAAAAATAAGGGTAGAAAAAAGTGCGGCGGATTTGCCGCATATTAGCGGTGATTACTAGACAACCTGCGGGGATGCTACAGTTAAAAGTGCGGGCCTCTGAGTCGCTTCGTTTTCCTTGTGTATAAACAATTCCGTTTTGGAAGGTCAAAATGACCATTTTTTGAAATTTTGCCGGCCTCTCCTGTCCAAACGAACGGGGATAGAGAGTTGTCCTTTATACTGAAGATAGAGTTCGACAAGCTGTATTCAACGCACTCTTCGGCTTTGTTCTTACTGCACGCACTGCGAAGTTATGGCGGCTAGAATGTCGGCGGAAGGGTGGTTTAAACCCTTCCCCTTTTTTTCTCGAAAATCAGTTTGTGTTCGCGATTGCCATTTTGATGCTATCGTGTAAGAAGTTAGTCAGGGGAATACAGGACCGCATCCCGTTCCTCGATATGGCCATTATTGCCGGAGTTAGAGTCTGAAATATTTTAGGTACCCTAAAAATAAGGGTAGAAAAAAGTGCGGCGGATTTGCCGCATATTAGCGGTGATTACTAGGCAACCTGCGGGGATGCTACAGTTAAAAGGGCGGGCCTCTGAGTCGCTTCGTTTTCCTTGTGTATAAACAATTCCGTTTTGGAAGGTCAAAGTGACCATTTTTTGAAATTTTGCCGGCCTCTCCTGTCCAAACGAACGGGGATAGAGAGTTGTCCTTTATACTGAAGATAGAGTTCGACAAGCTGTATTCAACGCACTCTTCGGCTTTGTTCTTACTGCACGCACTGCGAAGTTATGGCGGCTAGAATGTCGGCGGAAGGGTGGTTTAAACCCTTCCCCTTTTTTTCTCGAAAATCAGTTTGTGTTCGCGATTGCCATTTTGATGCTATCGTGTAAGAAGTTAGTCAAGGGGGAATACAGGACCGCATCCCGTTCCTCGGTATGGCCATTATTGCCGGAGTTAGAGTCTGAAATATTTTAGGTACCCTAAAAATAAGGGTAGAAAAAAGTGCGGCGGATTTGCCGCATATTAGCGGTGATTACTAGGCAACCTGCGGGGATGCTACAGTTAAAAGGGCGGGCCTCTGAGTCGCTTCGTTTTCCTTGTGTATAAACAATTCCGTTTTGGAAGGTCAAAATGACCATTTTTTGAAATTTTGCCGGCCTCTCCTGTCCAAACGAACGGGGATAGAGAGTTGTCCTTTATACTGAAGATAGAGTTCGACAAGCTGTATTCAACGCACTCTTCGGCTTTGTTCTTACTGCACGCACTGCGAAGTTATGGCGGCTAGAATGTCGGCGGAAGGGTGGTTTAAACCCTTCCCCTTTTTTTCTCGAAAATCAGTTTGTGTTCGCGATTGCCATTTTGATGCTATCGTGTAAGAAGTTAGTCAGGGGGAATACAGGACCGCATCCCGTTCCTCGATATGGCCATTATTGCCGGAGTTAGAGTCTGAAATATTTTAGGTACCCTAAAAATAAGGGTAGAAAAAAGTGCGGCGGATTTGCCGCATATTAGCGGTGATTACTAGGCAACCTGCGGGGATGCTACAGTTAAAAGGGCGGGCCTCTGAGTCGCTTCGTTTTCCTTGTGTATAAACAATTCCGTTTTGGAAGGTCAAAGTGACCATTTTTTGAAATTTTGCCGGCCTCTCCTGTCCAAACGAACGGGGATAGAGAGTTGTCCTTTATACTGAAGATAGAGTTCGACAAGCTGTATTCAACGCACTCTTCGGCTTTGTTCTTACTGCACGCACTGCGAAGTTATGGCGGCTAGAATGTCGGCGGAAGGGTGGTTTAAACCCTTCCCCTTTTTTTCTCGAAAATCAGTTTGTGTTCGCGATTGCCATTTTGATGCTATCGTGTAAGAAGTTAGTCAAGGGGGAATACAGGACCGCATCCCGTTCCTCGGTATGGCCATTATTGCCGGAGTTAGAGTCTGAAATATTTTAGGTACCCTAAAAATAAGGGTAGAAAAAAGTGCGGCGGATTTGCCGCATATTAGCGGTGATTACTAGGCAACCTGCGGGGATGCTACAGTTAAAAGGGCGGGCCTCTGAGTCGCTTCGTTTTCCTTGTGTATAAACAATTCCGTTTTGGAAGGTCAAAATGACCATTTTTTTAAATTTTGCCGGCCTCTCCTGTCCAAACGAACGGGGAAAGAGAGTTGTCCTTTATACTGAAGATAGAGTTCGACAAGCTGTATTCAACGCACTCTTCGGCTTTGTTCTTACTGCACGCACTGCGAAGTTATGGCGGCTAGAATGTCGGCGGAAGGGTGGTTTAAACCCTTCCCCTTTTTTTCTCGAAAATCAGTTTGTGTTCGCGATTGCCATTTTGATGCTATCGTGTAAGAAGTTAGTCAAGGGGGAATACAGGACCGCATCCCGTTCCTCGGTATGGCCATTATTGCCGGAGTTAGAGTCTGAAATATTTTAGGTACCCTAAAAATAAGGGTAGAAAAAAGTGCGGCGGATTTGCCGCATATTAGCGGTGATTACTAGGCAACCTGCGGGGATGCTACAGTTAAAAGTGCGGGCCTCTGAGTCGCTTCGTTTTCCTTGTGTATAAACAATTCCGTTTTGGAAGGTCAAAATGACCATTTTTTGAAATTTTGCCGGCCTCTCCTGTCCAAACGAACGGGGATAGAGAGTTGTCCTTTATACTGAAGATAGAGTTCGACAAGCTGTATTCAACGCACTCTTCGGCTTTGTTCTTACTGCACGCACTGCGAAGTTATGGCGGCTAGAATGTCGGCGGAAGGGTGGTTTAAACCCTTCCCCTTTTTTTCTCGAAAATCAGTTTGTGTTCGCGATTGCCATTTTGATGCTATCGTGTAAGAAGTTAGTCAGGGGAATACAGGACCGCATCCCGTTCCTCGATATGGCCATTATTGCCGGAGTTAGAGTCTGAAATATTTTAGGTACCCTAAAAATAAGGGTAGAAAAAAGTGCGGCGGATTTGCCGCATATTAGCGGTGATTACTAGGCAACCTGCGGGGATGCTACAGTTAAAAGGGCGGGCCTCTGAGTCGCTTCGTTTTCCTTGTGTATAAACAATTCCGTTTTGGAAGGTCAAAGTGACCATTTTTTGAAATTTTGCCGGCCTCTCCTGTCCAAACGAACGGGGATAGAGAGTTGTCCTTTATACTGAAGATAGAGTTCGACAAGCTGTATTCTACGCACTCTTCGGCTTTGTTCTTACTGCACGCACTGCGAAGTTATGGCGGCTAGAATGTCGGCGGAAGGGTGGTTTAAACCCTTCCCCTTTTTTTCTCGAAAATCAGTTTGTGTTCGCGATTGCCATTTTGATGCTATCGTGTAAGAAGTTAGTCAAGGGGGAATACAGGACCGCATCCCGTTCCTCGGTATGGCCATTATTGCCGGAGTTAGAGTCTGAAATATTTTAGGTACCCTAAAAATAAGGGTAGAAAAAAGTGCGGCGGATTTGCCGCATATTAGCGGTGATTACTAGGCAACCTGCGGGGATGCTACAGTTAAAAGGGCGGGCCTCTGAGTCGCTTCGTTTTCCTTGTGTATAAACAATTCCGTTTTGGAAGGTCAAAATGACCATTTTTTGAAATTTTGCCGGCCTCTCCTGTCCAAACGAACGGGGATAGAGAGTTGTCCTTTATACTGAAGATAGAGTTCGACAAGCTGTATTCAACGCACTCTTCGGCTTTGTTCTTACTGCACGCACTGCGAAGTTATGGCGGCTAGAATGTCGGCGGAAGGGTGGTTTAAACCCTTCCCCTTTTTTTCTCGAAAATCAGTTTGTGTTCGCGATTGCCATTTTGATGCTATCGTGTAAGAAGTTAGTCAAGGGGGAATACAGGACCGCATCCCGTTCCTCGGTATGGCCATTATTGCCGGAGTTAGAGTCTGAAATATTTTAGGTACCCTAAAAATAAGGGTAGAAAAAAGTGCGGCGGATTTGCCGCATATTAGCGGTGATTACTAGGCAACCTGCGGGGATGCTACAGTTAAAAGGGCGGGCCTCTGAGTCGCTTCGTTTTCCTTGTGTATAAACAATTCCGTTTTGGAAGGTCAAAATGACCATTTTTTGAAATTTTGCCGGCCTCTCCTGTCCAAACGAACGGGGATAGAGAGTTGTCCTTTATACTGAAGATAGAGTTCGACAAGCTGTATTCAACGCACTCTTCGGCTTTGTTCTTACTGCACGCACTGCGAAGTTATGGCGGCTAGAATGTCGGCGGAAGGGTGGTTTAAACCCTTCCCCTTTTTTTCTCGAAAATCAGTTTGTGTTCGCGATTGCCATTTTGATGCTATCGTGTAAGAAGTTAGTCAGGGGGAATACAGGACCGCATCCCGTTCCTCGATATGGCCATTATTGCCGGAGTTAGAGTCTGAAATATTTTAGGTACCCTAAAAATAAGGGTAGAAAAAAGTGCGGCGGATTTGCCGCATATTAGCGGTGATTACTAGGCAACCTGCGGGGATGCTACAGTTAAAAGGGCGGGCCTCTGAGTCGCTTCGATTTCCTTGTGTATAAACAATTCCGTTTTGGAAGGTCAAAATGACCATTTTTTGAAATTTTGCCGGCCTCTCCTGTCCAAACGAACGGGGATAGAGAGTTGTCCTTTATACTGAAGATAGAGTTGGACAAGCTGTATTCAACGCACTCTTCGGCTTTGTTCTTACTGCACGCACTGCGAAGTTATGGCGGCTAGAATGTCGGCGGAAGGGTGGTTTACCTTCCCCTTTTTTTCTCGAAAATCAGTTTGTGTTCGCGATTGCCATTTTGATGCTATCGTGTAAGAAGTTAGTCAAGGGGGAATACAGGACCGCATCCCGTTCCTCGGTATGGCCATTATTGCCGGAGTTAGAGTCTGAAATATTTTAGGTACCCTAAAAATAAGGGTAGAAAAAAGTGCGGCGGATTTGCCGCATATTAGCGGTGATTACTAGGCAACCTGCGGGGATGCTACAGTTAAAAGGGCGGGCCTCTGAGTCGCTTCGTTTTCCTTGTGTATAAACAATTCCGTTTTGGAAGGTCAAAATGACCATTTTTTTAAAATTTGCCGGCCTCTCCTGTCCAAACGAACGGGGATAGAGAGTTGTCCTTTATACTGAAGATAGAGTTCGACAAGCTGTATTCAACGCACTCTTCGGCTTTGTTCTTACTGCACGCACTGCGAAGTTATGGCGGCTAGAATGTCGGCGGAAGGGTGGTTTAAACCTTTCCCCTTTTTTTCTCGAAAATCAGTTTGTGTTCGCGATTGCCATTTTGATGCTATCGTGTAAGAAGTTAGTCAAGGGGGAATACAGGACCGCATCCCGTTCCTCGGTATGGCCATTATTGCCGGAGTTAGAGTCTGAAATATTTTAGGTACCCTAAAAATAAGGGTAGAAAAAAGTGCGGCGGATTTGCCGCATATTAGCGGTGATTACTAGGCAACCTGCGGGGATGCTACAGTTAAAAGGGCGGGCCTCTGAGTCGCTTCGTTTTCCTTTTGTATAAACAATTCCGTTTTGGAAGGTCAAAATGACCATTTTTTGAAATTTTGCCGGCCTCTCCTGTCCAAACGAACGGGGATAGAGAGTTGTCCTTTATACTGAAGATAGAGTTCGACAAGCTGTATTCAACGCACTCTTCGGCTTTGTTCTTACTGCACGCACTGCGAAGTTATGGCGGCTAGAATGTCGGCGGAAGGGTGGTTTAAACCCTTCCCCTTTTTTTCTCGAAAATCAGTTTGTGTTCGCGATTGCCATTTTGATGCTATCGTGTAAGAAGTTAGTCAAGGGGGAATACAGGACCGCATCCCGTTCCTCGGTATGGCCATTGTTGCCGGAGTTAGAGTCTGAAATATTTTAGGTACCCTAAAAATAAGGGTAGAAAAAAGTGCGGCGGATTTGCCGCATATTAGCGGTGATTACTAGGCAACCTGCGGGGATGCTACAGTTAAAAGGGCGGGCCTCTGAGTCGCTTCGTTTTCCTTGTGTATAAACAATTCCGTTTTGGAAGGTCAAAATGACCATTTTTTGAAATTTTGCCGGCCTCTCCTGTCCAAACGAACGGGGATAGAGAGTTGTCCTTTATACTGAAGATAGAGTTCGACAAGCTGTATTCAACGCACTCTTCGGCTTTGTTCTTACTGCACGCACTGCGAAGTTATGGCGGCTAGAATGTCGGCGGAAGGGTGGTTTAAGCCCTTCCCCTTTTTTTCTCGAAAATCAGTTTGTGTTCGCGATTGCCATTTTGATGCTATCGTGTAAGAAGTTAGTCAAGGGGGAATACAGGACCGCATCCCGTTCCTCGGTATGGCCATTATTGCCGGAGTTAGAGTCTGAAATATTTTAGGTACCCTAAAAATAAGGGTAGAAAAAAGTACGGCGGATTTGCCGCATATTAGCGGTGATTACTAGGCAACCTGCGGGGATGCTACAGTTAAAAGGGCGGGCCTGTGAGTCGCTTCGTTTTCCTTGTGTATAAACAATTCCGTTTTGGAAGGTCAAAATGACCATTTTTTGAAATTTTGCCGGCCTCTCCTGTCCAAACGAACGGGGATAGAGAGTTGTCCTTTATACTGAAGATAGAGTTCGACAAGCTGTATTCAACGCACTCTTCGGCTTTGTTCTTACTGCACGCACTGCGAAGTTATGGCGGCTAGAATGTCGGCGGAAGGGTGGTTTAAACCCTTCCCCTTTTTTTCTCGAAAATCAGTTTGTGTTCGCGATTGCCATTTTGATGCTATCGTGTAAGAAGTTAGTCAAGGGGGAATACAGGACCGCATCCCGTTCCTCGGTATGGCCATTATTGCCGGAGTTAGAGTCTGAAATATTTTAGGTACCCTAAAAATAAGGGTAGAAAAAAGTGCGGCGGATTTGCCGCATATTAGCGGTGATTACTAGGCAACCTGCGGGGATGCTACAGTTAAAAGGGCGGGCCTCTGAGTCGCTTCGTTTTCCTTGTGTATAAACAATTCCGTTTTGGAAGGTCAAAATGACCATTTTTTGAAATTTTGCCGGCCTCTCCTGTCCAAACGAACGGGGATAGAGAGTTGTCCTTTATACTGAAGATATAGTTCGACAAGCTGTATTCTACGCACTCTTCGGCTTTGTTCTTACTGCACGCACTGCGAAGTTATGGCGGCTAGAATGTCGGCGGAAGGGTGGTTTAAGCCCTTCCCCTTTTTTTCTCGAAAATCAGTTTGTGTTCGCGATTGCCATTTTGATGCTATCGTGTAAGAAGTTAGTCAAGGGGGAATACAGGACCGCATCCCGTTCCTCGGTATGGCCATTATTGCCGGAGTTAGAGTCTGAAATATTTTAGGTACCCTAAAAATAAGGGTAGAAAAAAGTGCGGCGGATTTGCCGCATATTAGCGGTGATTACTAGGCAACCTGCGGGGATGCTACAGTTAAAAGGGCGGGCCTCTGAGTCGCTTCGTTTTCCTTGTGTATAAACAATTCCGTTTTGGAAGGTCAAAATGACCATTTTTTGAAATTTTGCCGGCCTCTCCTGTCCAAACGAACGGGGATAGAGAGTTGTCCTTTATACTGAAGATAGAGTTCGACAAGCTGTATTCAACGCACTCTTCGGCTTTGTTCTTACTGCACGCACTGCGAAGTTATGGCGGCTAGAATGTCGGCGGAAGGGTGGTTTAAACCCTTCCCCTTTTTTTCTCGAAAATCAGTTTGTGTTCGCGATTGCCATTTTGATGCTATCGTGTAAGAAGTTAGTCAAGGGGGAATACAGGACCGCATCCCGTTCCTCGGTATGGCCATTATTGCCGGAGTTAGAGTCTGAAATATTTTAGGTACCCTAAAAATAAGGGTAGAAAAAAGTGCGGCGGATTTGCCGCATATTAGCGGTGATTACTAGGCAACCTGCGGGGATGCTACAGTTAAAAGGGCGGGCCTCTGAGTCGCTTCGTTTTCCTTGTGTATAAACAATTCCGTTTTGGAAGGTCAAAATGACCATTTTTTGAAATTTTGCCGGCCTCTCCTGTCCAAACGAACGGGGATAGAGAGTTGTCCTTTATACTGAAGATAGAGTTCGACAAGCTGTATTCAACGCACTCTTCGGCTTTGTTCTTACTGCACGCACTGCGAAGTTATGGCGGCTAGAATGTCGGCGGAAGGGTGTTTTAAACCCTTCCCCTTTTTTTCTCGAAAATCAGTTTGTGTTCGCGATTGCCATTTTGATGCTATCGTGTAAGAAGTTAGTCAGGGGGAATACAGGACCGCATCCCGTTCCTCGATATGGCCATTATTGCCGGAGTTAGAGTCTGAAATATTTTAGGTACCCTAAAAATAAGGGTAGAAAAAAGTGCGGCGGATTTGCCGCATATTAGCGGTGATTACTAGGCAACCTGCGGGGATGCTACAGTTAAAAGGGCGGGCCTCTGAGTCGCTTCGTTTTCCTTGTGTATAAACAATTCCGTTTTGGAAGGTCAAAATGACCATTTTTTTAAAATTTGCCGGCCTCTCCTGTCCAAACGAACGGGGATAGAGAGTTGTCCTTTATACTGAAGATAGAGTTCGACAAGCTGTATTCAACGCACTCTTCGGCTTTGTTCTTACTGCACGCACTGCGAAGTTATGGCGGCTAGAATGTCGGCGGAAGGGTGGTTTAAACCTTTCCCCTTTTTTTCTCGAAAATCAGTTTGTGTTCGCGATTGCCATTTTGATGCTATCGTGTAAGAAGTTAGTCAAGGGGGAATACAGGACCGCATCCCGTTCCTCGGTATGGCCATTATTGCCGGAGTTAGAGTCTGAAATATTTTAGGTACCCTAAAAATAAGGGTAGAAAAAAGTGCGGCGGATTTGCCGCATATTAGCGGTGATTACTAGGCAACCTGCGGGGATGCTACAGTTAAAAGGGCGGGCCTCTGAGTCGCTTCGTTTTCCTTTTGTATAAACAATTCCGTTTTGGAAGGTCAAAATGACCATTTTTTGAAATTTTGCCGGCCTCTCCTGTCCAAACGAACGGGGATAGAGAGTTGTCCTTTATACTGAAGATAGAGTTCGACAAGCTGTATTCAACGCACTCTTCGGCTTTGTTCTTACTGCACGCACTGCGAAGTTATGGCGGCTAGAATGTCGGCGGAAGGGTGGTTTAAACCCTTCCCCTTTTTTTCTCGAAAATCAGTTTGTGTTCGCGATTGCCATTTTGATGCTATCGTGTAAGAAGTTAGTCAAGGGGGAATACAGGACCGCATCCCGTTCCTCGGTATGGCCATTGTTGCCGGAGTTAGAGTCTGAAATATTTTAGGTACCCTAAAAATAAGGGTAGAAAAAAGTGCGGCGGATTTGCCGCATATTAGCGGTGATTACTAGGCAACCTGCGGGGATGCTACAGTTAAAAGGGCGGGCCTCTGAGTCGCTTCGTTTTCCTTGTGTATAAACAATTCCGTTTTGGAAGGTCAAAATGACCATTTTTTGAAATTTTGCCGGCCTCTCCTGTCCAAACGAACGGGGATAGAGAGTTGTCCTTTATACTGAAGATAGAGTTCGACAAGCTGTATTCAACGCACTCTTCGGCTTTGTTCTTACTGCACGCACTGCGAAGTTATGGCGGCTAGAATGTCGGCGGAAGGGTGGTTTAAGCCCTTCCCCTTTTTTTCTCGAAAATCAGTTTGTGTTCGCGATTGCCATTTTGATGCTATCGTGTAAGAAGTTAGTCAAGGGGGAATACAGGACCGCATCCCGTTCCTCGGTATGGCCATTATTGCCGGAGTTAGAGTCTGAAATATTTTAGGTACCCTAAAAATAAGGGTAGAAAAAAGTACGGCGGATTTGCCGCATATTAGCGGTGATTACTAGGCAACCTGCGGGGATGCTACAGTTAAAAGGGCGGGCCTGTGAGTCGCTTCGTTTTCCTTGTGTATAAACAATTCCGTTTTGGAAGGTCAAAATGACCATTTTTTGAAATTTTGCCGGCCTCTCCTGTCCAAACGAACGGGGATAGAGAGTTGTCCTTTATACTGAAGATAGAGTTCGACAAGCTGTATTCAACGCACTCTTCGGCTTTGTTCTTACTGCACGCACTGCGAAGTTATGGCGGCTAGAATGTCGGCGGAAGGGTGGTTTAAACCCTTCCCCTTTTTTTCTCGAAAATCAGTTTGTGTTCGCGATTGCCATTTTGATGCTATCGTGTAAGAAGTTAGTCAAGGGGGAATACAGGACCGCATCCCGTTCCTCGGTATGGCCATTATTGCCGGAGTTAGAGTCTGAAATATTTTAGGTACCCTAAAAATAAGGGTAGAAAAAAGTGCGGCGGATTTGCCGCATATTAGCGGTGATTACTAGGCAACCTGCGGGGATGCTACAGTTAAAAGGGCGGGCCTCTGAGTCGCTTCGTTTTCCTTGTGTATAAACAATTCCGTTTTGGAAGGTCAAAATGACCATTTTTTGAAATTTTGCCGGCCTCTCCTGTCCAAACGAACGGGGATAGAGAGTTGTCCTTTATACTGAAGATATAGTTCGACAAGCTGTATTCTACGCACTCTTCGGCTTTGTTCTTACTGCACGCACTGCGAAGTTATGGCGGCTAGAATGTCGGCGGAAGGGTGGTTTAAGCCCTTCCCCTTTTTTTCTCGAAAATCAGTTTGTGTTCGCGATTGCCATTTTGATGCTATCGTGTAAGAAGTTAGTCAAGGGGGAATACAGGACCGCATCCCGTTCCTCGGTATGGCCATTATTGCCGGAGTTAGAGTCTGAAATATTTTAGGTACCCTAAAAATAAGGGTAGAAAAAAGTGCGGCGGATTTGCCGCATATTAGCGGTGATTACTAGGCAACCTGCGGGGATGCTACAGTTAAAAGGGCGGGCCTCTGAGTCGCTTCGTTTTCCTTGTGTATAAACAATTCCGTTTTGGAAGGTCAAAATGACCATTTTTTGAAATTTTGCCGGCCTCTCCTGTCCAAACGAACGGGGATAGAGAGTTGTCCTTTATACTGAAGATAGAGTTCGACAAGCTGTATTCAACGCACTCTTCGGCTTTGTTCTTACTGCACGCACTGCGAAGTTATGGCGGCTAGAATGTCGGCGGAAGGGTGGTTTAAACCCTTCCCCTTTTTTTCTCGAAAATCAGTTTGTGTTCGCGATTGCCATTTTGATGCTATCGTGTAAGAAGTTAGTCAAGGGGGAATACAGGACCGCATCCCGTTCCTCGGTATGGCCATTATTGCCGGAGTTAGAGTCTGAAATATTTTAGGTACCCTAAAAATAAGGGTAGAAAAAAGTGCGGCGGATTTGCCGCATATTAGCGGTGATTACTAGGCAACCTGCGGGGATGCTACAGTTAAAAGGGCGGGCCTCTGAGTCGCTTCGTTTTCCTTGTGTATAAACAATTCCGTTTTGGAAGGTCAAAATGACCATTTTTTGAAATTTTGCCGGCCTCTCCTGTCCAAACGAACGGGGATAGAGAGTTGTCCTTTATACTGAAGATAGAGTTCGACAAGCTGTATTCAACGCACTCTTCGGCTTTGTTCTTACTGCACGCACTGCGAAGTTATGGCGGCTAGAATGTCGGCGGAAGGGTGTTTTAAACCCTTCCCCTTTTTTTCTCGAAAATCAGTTTGTGTTCGCGATTGCCATTTTGATGCTATCGTGTAAGAAGTTAGTCAGGGGGAATACAGGACCGCATCCCGTTCCTCGATATGGCCATTATTGCCGGAGTTAGAGTCTGAAATATTTTAGGTACCCTAAAAATAAGGGTAGAAAAAAGTGCGGCGGATTTGCCGCATATTAGCGGTGATTACTAGGCAACCTGCGGGGATGCTACAGTTAAAAGGGCGGGCCTCTGAGTCGCTTCGATTTCCTTGTGTATAAACAATTCCGTTTTGGAAGGTCAAAATGACCATTTTTTGAAATTTTGCCGGCCTCTCCTGTCCAAACGAACGGGGATAGAGAGTTGTCCTTTATACTGAAGATAGAGTTGGACAAGCTGTATTCAACGCACTCTTCGGCTTTGTTCTTACTGCACGCACTGCGAAGTTATGGCGGCTAGAATGTCGGCGGAAGGGTGGTTTACCTTCCCCTTTTTTTCTCGAAAATCAGTTTGTGTTCGCGATTGCCATTTTGATGCTATCGTGTAAGAAGTTAGTCAAGGGGGAATACAGGACCGCATCCCGTTCCTCGGTATGGCCATTATTGCCGGAGTTAGAGTCTGAAATATTTTAGGTACCCTAAAAATAAGGGTAGAAAAAAGTGCGGCGGATTTGCCGCATATTAGCGGTGATTACTAGGCAACCTGCGGGGATGCTACAGTTAAAAGGGCGGGCCTCTGAGTCGCTTCGTTTTCCTTGTGTATAAACAATTCCGTTTTGGAAGGTCAAAATGACCATTTTTTTAAAATTTGCCGGCCTCTCCTGTCCAAACGAACGGGGATAGAGAGTTGTCCTTTATACTGAAGATAGAGTTCGACAAGCTGTATTCAACGCACTCTTCGGCTTTGTTCTTACTGCACGCACTGCGAAGTTATGGCGGCTAGAATGTCGGCGGAAGGGTGGTTTAAACCCTTCCCCTTTTTTTCTCGAAAATCAGTTTGTGTTCGCGATTGCCATTTTGATGCTATCGTGTAAGAAGTTAGTCAAGGGGGAATACAGGACCGCATCCCGTTCCTCGGTATGGCCATTATTGCCGGAGTTAGAGTCTGAAATATTTTAGGTACCCTAAAAATAAGGGTAGAAAAAAGTGCGGCGGATTTGCCGCATATTAGCGGTGATTACTAGGCAACCTGCGGGGATGCTACAGTTAAAAGGGCGGGCCTCTGAGTCGCTTCGTTTTCCTTTTGTATAAACAATTCCGTTTTGGAAGGTCAAAATGACCATTTTTTGAAATTTTGCCGGCCTCTCCTGTCCAAACGAACGGGGATAGAGAGTTGTCCTTTATACTGAAGATAGAGTTCGACAAGCTGTATTCAACGCACTCTTCGGCTTTGTTCTTACTGCACGCACTGCGAAGTTATGGCGGCTAGAATGTCGGCGGAAGGGTGGTTTAAACCCTTCCCCTTTTTTTCTCGAAAATCAGTTTGTGTTCGCGATTGCCATTTTGATGCTATCGTGTAAGAAGTTAGTCAAGGGGGAATACAGGACCGCATCCCGTTCCTCGGTATGGCCATTGTTGCCGGAGTTAGAGTCTGAAATATTTTAGGTACCCTAAAAATAAGGGTAGAAAAAAGTGCGGCGGATTTGCCGCATATTAGCGGTGATTACTAGGCAACCTGCGGGGATGCTACAGTTAAAAGGGCGGGCCTCTGAGTCGCTTCGTTTTCCTTGTGTATAAACAATTCCGTTTTGGAAGGTCAAAATGACCATTTTTTGAAATTTTGCCGGCCTCTCCTGTCCAAACGAACGGGGATAGAGAGTTGTCCTTTATACTGAAGATAGAGTTCGACAAGCTGTATTCAACGCACTCTTCGGCTTTGTTCTTACTGCACGCACTGCGAAGTTATGGCGGCTAGAATGTCGGCGGAAGGGTGGTTTAAGCCCTTCCCCTTTTTTTCTCGAAAATCAGTTTGTGTTCGTGATTGCCATTTTGATGCTATCGTGTAAGAAGTTAGTCAAGGGGGAATACAGGACCGCATCCCGTTCCTCGGTATGGCCATTATTGCCGGAGTTAGAGTCTGAAATATTTTAGGTACCCTAAAAATAAGGGTAGAAAAAAGTGCGGCGGATTTGCCGCATATTAGCGGTGATTACTAGGCAACCTGCGGGGATGCTACAGTTAAAAGGGCGGGCCTCTGAGTCGCTTCGTTTTCCTTGTGTATAAACAATTCCGTTTTGGAAGGTCAAAATGACCATTTTTTGAAATTTTGCCGGCCTCTCCTGTCCAAACGAACGGGGATAGAGAGTTGTCCTTTATACTGAAGATAGAGTTCGACAAGCTGTATTCAACGCACTCTTCGGCTTTGTTCTTACTGCACGCACTGCGAAGTTATGGCGGCTAGAATGTCTTCGGAAGGGTGGTTTAAACCCTTCCCCTTTTTTTCTCGAAAATCAGTTTGTGTTCGCGATTGCCATTTTGATGCTATCGTGTAAGAAGTTAGTCAAGGGGGAATACAGGACCGCATCCCGTTCCTCGGTATGGCCATTATTGCCGGAGTTAGAGTCTGAAATATTTTAGGTACCCTAAAAATAAGGGTAGAAAAAAGTGCGGCGGATTTGCCGCATATTAGCGGTGATTACTAGGCAACCTGCGGGGATGCTACAGTTAAAAGGGCGGGCCTCTGAGTCGCTTCGTTTTCCTTGTGTATAAACAATTCCGTTTTGGAAGGTCAAAATGACCATTTTTTGAAATTTTGCCGGCCTCTCCTGTCCAAACGAACGGGGATAGAGAGTTGTCCTTTATACTGAAGATAGAGTTCGACAAGCTGTATTCAACGCACTCTTCGGCTTTGTTCTTACTGCAAGCACTGTGAAGTTATGGCGGATAGAATGTCGGCGGAAGGGTGGTTTAAACCCTTCCCCTTTTTTTCTCGAAAATCAGTTTGTGTTCGCGATTGCCATTTTGATGCTATCGTGTAAGAAGTTAGTCAAGGGGGAATACAGGACCGCATCCCGTTCCTCGGTATGGCCATTATTGCCGGAGTTAGAGTCTGAAATATTTTAGGTACCCTTAAAATAAGGGTAGAAAAAAGTGCGGCGGATTTGCCGCATATTAGCGGTGATTACTAGGCAACCTGCGGGGATGCTACAGTTAAAAGGGCGGGCCTCTGAGTCGCTTCGTTTTCCTTGTGTATAAACAATTCCGTTTTGGAAGGTCAAAATGACCATTTTTTGAAATTTTGCCGGCCTCTCCTGTCCAAACGAACGGGGATAGAGAGTTGTCCTTTATACTGAAGATAGAGTTCGACAAGCTGTATTCAACGCACTCTTCGGCTTTGTTCTTACTGCACGCACTGCGAAGTTATGGCGGCTAGAATGTCGGCGGAAGGGTGGTTTAAACCCTTCCCCTTTTTTTCTCGAAAATCAGTTTGTGTTCGCGATTGCCATTTTGATGCTATCGTGTAAGAAGTTAGTCAAGGGGGAATACAGGACCGCATCCCGTTCCTCGGTATGGCCATTGTTGCCGGAGTTAGAGTCTGAAATATTTTAGGTACCCTAAAAATAAGGGTAGAAAAAAGTGCGGCGGATTTGCCGCATATTAGCGGTGATTACTAGGCAACCTGCGGGGATGCTACAGTTAAAAGGGCGGGCCTCTGAGTCGCTTCGTTTTCCTTGTGTATAAACAATTCCGTTTTGGAAGGTCAAAATGACCATTTTTTGAAATTTTGCCGGCCTCTCCTGTCCAAACGAACGGGGATAGAGAGTTGTCCTTTATACTGAAGATAGAGTTCGACAAGCTGTATTCAACGCACTCTTCGGCTTTGTTCTTACTGCACGCACTGCGAAGTTATGGCGGCTAGAATGTCGGCGGAAGGGTGGTTTAAGCCCTTCCCCTTTTTTTCTCGAAAATCAGTTTGTGTTCGTGATTGCCATTTTGATGCTATCGTGTAAGAAGTTAGTCAAGGGGGAATACAGGACCGCATCCCGTTCCTCGGTATGGCCATTATTGCCGGAGTTAGAGTCTGAAATATTTTAGGTACCCTAAAAATAAGGGTAGAAAAAAGTGCGGCGGATTTGCCGCATATTAGCGGTGATTACTAGGCAACCTGCGGGGATGCTACAGTTAAAAGGGCGGGCCTCTGAGTCGCTTCGTTTTCCTTGTGTATAAACAATTCCGTTTTGGAAGGTCAAAATGACCATTTTTTGAAATTTTGCCGGCCTCTCCTGTCCAAACGAACGGGGATAGAGAGTTGTCCTTTATACTGAAGATAGAGTTCGACAAGCTGTATTCAACGCACTCTTCGGCTTTGTTCTTACTGCACGCACTGCGAAGTTATGGCGGCTAGAATGTCGGCGGAAGGGTGGTTTAAACCCTTCCCCTTTTTTTCTCGAAAATCAGTTTGTGTTCGCGATTGCCATTTTGATGCTATCGTGTAAGAAGTTAGTCAAGGGGGAATACAGGACCGCATCCCGTTCCTCGGTATGGCCATTATTGCCGGAGTTAGAGTCTGAAATATTTTAGGTACCCTAAAAATAAGGGTAGAAAAAAGTGCGGCGGATTTGCCGCATATTAGCGGTGATTACTAGGCAACCTGCGGGGATGCTACAGTTAAAAGGGCGGGCCTCTGAGTCGCTTCGTTTTCCTTGTGTATAAACAATTCCGTTTTGGAAGGTCAAAATGACCATTTTTTGAAATTTTGCCGGCCTCTCCTGTCCAAACGAACGGGGATAGAGAGTTGTCCTTTATACTGAAGATAGAGTTCGACAAGCTGTATTCAACGCACTCTTCGGCTTTGTTCTTACTGCACGCACTGCGAAGTTATGGCGGCTAGAATGTCGGCGGAAGGGTGGTTTAAACCCTTCCCCTTTTTTTCTCGAAAATCAGTTTGTGTTCGCGATTGCCATTTTGATGCTATCGTGTAAGAAGTTAGTCAAGGGGGAATACAGGACCGCATCCCGTTCCTCGGTATGGCCATTATTGCCGGAGTTAGAGTCTGAAATATTTTAGGTACCCTAAAAATAAGGGTAGAAAAAAGTGCGGCGGATTTGCCGCATATTAGCGGTGATTACTAGGCAACCTGCGGGGATGCTACAGTTAAAAGGGCGGGCCTCTGAGTCGCTTCGTTTTCCTTGTGTATAAACAATTCCGTTTTGGAAGGTCAAAATGACCATTTTTTGAAATTTTGCCGGCCTCTCCTGTCCAAACGAACGGGGATAGAGAGTTGTCCTTTATACTGAAGATAGAGTTCGACAAGCTGTATTCAACGCTCTCTTCGGCTTTGTTCTTACTGCACGCACTGCGAAGTTATGGCGGCTAGAATGTCGGCGGAAGGGTGGTTTAAACCCTTCCCCTTTTTTTCTCGAAAATCAGTTTGTGTTCGCGATTGCCATTTTGATGCTATCGTGTAAGAAGTTAGTCAAGGGGGAATACAGGACCGCATCCCGTTCCTCGGTATGGCCATTGTTGCCGGAGTTAGAGTCTGAAATATTTTAGGTACCCTAAAAATAAGGGTAGAAAAAAGTGCGGCGGATTTGCCGCATATTAGCGGTGATTACTAGGCAACCTGCGGGGATGCTACAGTTAAAAGGGCGGGCCTCTGAGTCGCTTCGTTTTCCTTGTGTATAAACAATTCCGTTTTGGAAGGTCAAAATGACCATTTTTTGAAATTTTGCCGGCCTCTCCTGTCCAAACGAACGGGGATAGAGAGTTGTCCTTTATACTGAAGATAGAGTTCGACAAGCTGTATTCAACGCACTCTTCGGCTTTGTTCTTACTGCACGCACTGCGAAGTTATGGCGGCTAGAATGTCGGCGGAAGGGTGGTTTAAGCCCTTCCCCTTTTTTTCTCGAAAATCAGTTTGTGTTCGTGATTGCCATTTTGATGCTATCGTGTAAGAAGTTAGTCAAGGGGGAATACAGGACCGCATCCCGTTCCTCGGTATGGCCATTATTGCCGGAGTTAGAGTCTGAAATATTTTAGGTACCCTAAAAATAAGGGTAGAAAAAAGTGCGGCGGATTTGCCGCATATTAGCGGTGATTACTAGGCAACCTGCGGGGATGCTACAGTTAAAAGGGCGGGCCTCTGAGTCGCTTCGTTTTCCTTGTGTATAAACAATTCCGTTTTGGAAGGTCAAAATGACCATTTTTTGAAATTTTGCCGGCCTCTCCTGTCCAAACGAACGGGGATAGAGAGTTGTCCTTTATACTGAAGATAGAGTTCGACAAGCTGTATTCAACGCACTCTTCGGCTTTGTTCTTACTGCACGCACTGCGAAGTTATGGCGGCTAGAATGTCGGCGGAAGGGTGGTTTAAACCCTTCCCCTTTTTTTCTCGAAAATCAGTTTGTGTTCGCGATTGCCATTTTGATGCTATCGTGTAAGAAGTTAGTCAAGGGGGAATACAGGACCGCATCCCGTTCCTCGGTATGGCCATTATTGCCGGAGTTAGAGTCTGAAATATTTTAGGTACCCTAAAAATAAGGGTAGAAAAAAGTGCGGCGGATTTGCCGCATATTAGCGGTGATTACTAGGCAACCTGCGGGGATGCTACAGTTAAAAGGGCGGGCCTCTGAGTCGCTTCGTTTTCCTTGTGTATAAACAATTCCGTTTTGGAAGGTCAAAATGACCATTTTTTGAAATTTTGCCGGCCTCTCCTGTCCAAACGAACGGGGATAGAGAGTTGTCCTTTATACTGAAGATAGAGTTCGACAAGCTGTATTCAACGCACTCTTCGGCTTTGTTCTTACTGCAAGCACTGTGAAGTTATGGCGGATAGAATGTCGGCGGAAGGGTGGTTTAAACCCTTCCCCTTTTTTTCTCGAAAATCAGTTTGTGTTCGCGATTGCCATTTTGATGCTATCGTGTAAGAAGTTAGTCAAGGGGGAATACAGGACCGCATCCCGTTCCTCGGTATGGCCATTATTGCCGGAGTTAGAGTCTGAAATATTTTAGGTACCCTAAAAATAAGGGTAGAAAAAAGTACGGCGGATTTGCCGCATATTAGCGGTGATTACTAGGCAACCTGCGGGGATGCTACAGTTAAAAGGGCGGGCCTGTGAGTCGCTTCGTTTTCCTTGTGTATAAACAATTCCGTTTTTGAAGGTCAAAATGACCATTTTTTGCAATTTTGCCGGCCTCTCCTGTCCAAACGAACGGGGATAGAGAGTTGTCCTTTATACTGAAGATAGAGTTCGACAAGCTGTATTCAACGCACTCTTCGGCTTTGTTCTTACTGCACGCACTGCGAAGTTATGGCGGCTAGAATGTCGGCGGAAGGGTGGTTTAAACCCTTCCCCTTTTTTTCTCGAAAATCAGTTTGTGTTCGCGATTGCCATTTTGATGCTATCGTGTAAGAAGTTAGTCAAGGGGGAATACAGGACCGCATCCCGTTCCTCGGTATGGCCATTATTGCCGGAGTTAGAGTCTGAAATATTTTAGGTACCCTAAAAATAAGGGTAGAAAAAAGTGCGGCGGATTTGCCGCATATTAGCGGTGATTACTAGGCAACCTGCGGGGATGCTACAGTTAAAAGGGCGGGCCTCTGAGTCGCTTCGTTTTCCTTGTGTATAAACAATTCCGTTTTGGAAGGTCAAAATGACCATTTTTTGAAATTTTGCCGGCCTCTCCTGTCCAAACGAACGGGGATAGAGAGTTGTCCTTTATACTGAAGATAGAGTTCGACAAGCTGTATTCAACGCACTCTTCGGCTTTGTTCTTACTGCACGCACTGCGAAGTTATGGCGGCTAGAATGTCGGCGGAAGGGTGGTTTAAACCCTTCCCCTTTTTTTCTCGAAAATCAGTTTGTGTTCGCGATTGCCATTTTGATGCTATCGTGTAAGAAGTTAGTCAAGGGGGAATACAGGACCGCATCCCGTTCCTCGGTATGGCCATTATTGCCGGAGTTAGAGTCTGAAATATTTTAGGTACCCTAAAAATAAGGGTAGAAAAAAGTGCGGCGGATTTGCCGCATATTAGCGGTGATTACTAGGCAACCTGCGGGGATGCTACAGTTAAAAGGGCGGGCCTCTGAGTCGCTTCGTTTTCCTTGTGTATAAACAATTCCGTTTTGGAAGGTCAAAATGACCATTTTTTGAAATTTTGCCGGCCTCTCCTGTCCAAACGAACGGGGATAGAGAGTTGTCCTTTATACTGAAGATAGAGTTCGACAAGCTGTATTCAACGCACTCTTCGGCTTTGTTCTTACTGCAAGCACTGTGAAGTTATGGCGGATAGAATGTCGGCGGAAGGGTGGTTTAAACCCTTCCCCTTTTTTTCTCGAAAATCAGTTTGTGTTCGCGATTGCCATTTTGATGCTATCGTGTAAGAAGTTAGTCAAGGGGGAATACAGGACCGCATCCCGTTCCTCGGTATGGCCATTATTGCCGGAGTTAGAGTCTGAAATATTTTAGGTACCCTTAAAATAAGGGTAGAAAAAAGTGCGGCGGATTTGCCGCATATTAGCGGTGATTACTAGGCAACCTGCGGGGATGCTACAGTTAAAAGGGCGGGCCTCTGAGTCGCTTCGTTTTCCTTGTGTATAAACAATTCCGTTTTGGAAGGTCAAAATGACCATTTTTTGAAATTTTGCCGGCCTCTCCTGTCCAAACGAACGGGGATAGAGAGTTGTCCTTTATACTGAAGATAGAGTTCGACAAGCTGTATTCAACGCTCTCTTCGGCTTTGTTCTTACTGCACGCACTGCGAAGTTATGGCGGCTAGAATGTCGGCGGAAGGGTGGTTTAAACCCTTCCCCTTTTTTTCTCGAAAATCAGTTTGTGTTCGCGATTGCCATTTTGATGCTATCGTGTAAGAAGTTAGTCAAGGGGGAATACAGGACCGCATCCCGTTCCTCGGTATGGCCATTGTTGCCGGAGTTAGAGTCTGAAATATTTTAGGTACCCTAAAAATAAGGGTAGAAAAAAGTGCGGCGGATTTGCCGCATATTAGCGGTGATTACTAGGCAACCTGCGGGGATGCTACAGTTAAAAGGGCGGGCCTCTGAGTCGCTTCGTTTTCCTTGTGTATAAACAATTCCGTTTTGGAAGGTCAAAATGACCATTTTTTGAAATTTTGCCGGCCTCTCCTGTCCAAACGAACGGGGATAGAGAGTTGTCCTTTATACTGAAGATAGAGTTCGACAAGCTGTATTCAACGCACTCTTCGGCTTTGTTCTTACTGCACGCACTGCGAAGTTATGGCGGCTAGAATGTCGGCGGAAGGGTGGTTTAAGCCCTTCCCCTTTTTTTCTCGAAAATCAGTTTGTGTTCGTGATTGCCATTTTGATGCTATCGTGTAAGAAGTTAGTCAAGGGGGAATACAGGACCGCATCCCGTTCCTCGGTATGGCCATTATTGCCGGAGTTAGAGTCTGAAATATTTTAGGTACCCTAAAAATAAGGGTAGAAAAAAGTGCGGCGGATTTGCCGCATATTAGCGGTGATTACTAGGCAACCTGCGGGGATGCTACAGTTAAAAGGGCGGGCCTCTGAGTCGCTTCGTTTTCCTTGTGTATAAACAATTCCGTTTTGGAAGGTCAAAATGACCATTTTTTGAAATTTTGCCGGCCTCTCCTGTCCAAACGAACGGGGATAGAGAGTTGTCCTTTATACTGAAGATAGAGTTCGACAAGCTGTATTCAACGCACTCTTCGGCTTTGTTCTTACTGCACGCACTGCGAAGTTATGGCGGCTAGAATGTCGGCGGAAGGGTGGTTTAAACCCTTCCCCTTTTTTTCTCGAAAATCAGTTTGTGTTCGCGATTGCCATTTTGATGCTATCGTGTAAGAAGTTAGTCAAGGGGGAATACAGGACCGCATCCCGTTCCTCGGTATGGCCATTATTGCCGGAGTTAGAGTCTGAAATATTTTAGGTACCCTAAAAATAAGGGTAGAAAAAAGTGCGGCGGATTTGCCGCATATTAGCGGTGATTACTAGGCAACCTGCGGGGATGCTACAGTTAAAAGGGCGGGCCTCTGAGTCGCTTCGTTTTCCTTGTGTATAAACAATTCCGTTTTGGAAGGTCAAAATGACCATTTTTTGAAATTTTGCCGGCCTCTCCTGTCCAAACGAACGGGGATAGAGAGTTGTCCTTTATACTGAAGATAGAGTTCGACAAGCTGTATTCAACGCACTCTTCGGCTTTGTTCTTACTGCAAGCACTGTGAAGTTATGGCGGATAGAATGTCGGCGGAAGGGTGGTTTAAACCCTTCCCCTTTTTTTCTCGAAAATCAGTTTGTGTTCGCGATTGCCATTTTGATGCTATCGTGTAAGAAGTTAGTCAAGGGGGAATACAGGACCGCATCCCGTTCCTCGGTATGGCCATTATTGCCGGAGTTAGAGTCTGAAATATTTTAGGTACCCTTAAAATAAGGGTAGAAAAAAGTGCGGCGGATTTGCCGCATATTAGCGGTGATTACTAGGCAACCTGCGGGGATGCTACAGTTAAAAGGGCGGGCCTCTGAGTCGCTTCGTTTTCCTTGTGTATAAACAATTCCGTTTTGGAAGGTCAAAATGACCATTTTTTGAAATTTTGCCGGCCTCTCCTGTCCAAACGAACGGGGATAGAGAGTTGTCCTTTATACTGAAGATAGAGTTCGACAAGCTGTATTCAACGCACTCTTCGGCTTTGTTCTTACTGCACGCACTGCGAAGTTATGGCGGCTAGAATGTCGGCGGAAGGGTGGTTTAAACCCTTCCCCTTTTTTTCTCGAAAATCAGTTTGTGTTCGCGATTGCCATTTTGATGCTATCGTGTAAGAAGTTAGTCAAGGGGGAATACAGGACCGCATCCCGTTCCTCGGTATGGCCATTATTGCCGGAGTTAGAGTCTGAAATATTTTAGGTACCCTAAAAATAAGGGTAGAAAAAAGTACGGCGGATTTGCCGCATATTAGCGGTGATTACTAGGCAACCTGCGGGGATGCTACAGTTAAAAGGGCGGGCCTGTGAGTCGCTTCGTTTTCCTTGTGTATAAACAATTCCGTTTTGGAAGGTCAAAATGACCATTTTTTTAAATTTTGCCGGCCTCTCCTGTCCAAACGAACGGGGATAGAGAGTTGTCCTTTATACTGAAGATAGAGTTCGACAAGCTGTATTCAACGCACTCTTCGGCTTTGTTCTTACTGCACGCACTGCGAAGTTATGGCGGCTAGAATGTCGGCGGAAGGGTGGTTTAAACCCTTCCCCTTTTTTTCTCGAAAATCAGTTTGTGTTCGCGATTGCCATTTTGATGCTATCGTGTAAGAAGTTAGTCAAGGGGGAATACAGGACCGCATCCCGTTCCTCGGTATGGCCATTATTGCCGGAGTTAGAGTCTGAAATATTTTAGGTACCCTAAAAATAAGGGTAGAAAAAAGTGCGGCGGATTTGCCGCATATTAGCGGTGATTACTAGGCAACCTGCGGGGATGCTACAGTTAAAAGGGCGGGCCTCTGAGTCGCTTCGTTTTCCTTGTGTATAAACAATTCCGTTTTGGAAGGTCAAAATGACCATTTTTTGAAATTTTGCCGGCCTCTCCTGTCCAAACGAACGGGGATAGAGAGTTGTCCTTTATACTGAAGATATAGTTCGACAAGCTGTATTCTACGCACTCTTCGGCTTTGTTCTTACTGCACGCACTGCGAAGTTATGGCGGCTAGAATGTCGGCGGAAGGGTGGTTTAAGCCCTTCCCCTTTTTTTCTCGAAAATCAGTTTGTGTTCGCGATTGCCATTTTGATGCTATCGTGTAAGAAGTTAGTCAAGGGGGAATACAGGACCGCATCCCGTTCCTCGGTATGGCCATTATTGCCGGAGTTAGAGTCTGAAATATTTTAGGTACCCTAAAAATAAGGGTAGAAAAAAGTGCGGCGGATTTGCCGCATATTAGCGGTGATTACTAGGCAACCTGCGGGGATGCTACAGTTAAAAGGGCGGGCCTCTGAGTCGCTTCGTTTTCCTTGTGTATAAACAATTCCGTTTTGGAAGGTCAAAATGACCATTTTTTGAAATTTTGCCGGCCTCTCCTGTCCAAACGAACGGGGATAGAGAGTTGTCCTTTATACTGAAGATAGAGTTCGACAAGCTGTATTCAACGCACTCTTCGGCTTTGTTCTTACTGCACGCACTGCGAAGTTATGGCGGCTAGAATGTCGGCGGAAGGGTGGTTTAAACCCTTCCCCTTTTTTTCTCGAAAATCAGTTTGTGTTCGCGATTGCCATTTTGATGCTATCGTGTAAGAAGTTAGTCAAGGGGGAATACAGGACCGCATCCCGTTCCTCGGTATGGCCATTATTGCCGGAGTTAGAGTCTGAAATATTTTAGGTACCCTAAAAATAAGGGTAGAAAAAAGTGCGGCGGATTTGCCGCATATTAGCGGTGATTACTAGGCAACGTGCGGGGATGCTACAGTTAAAAGGGCGGGCCTCTGAGTCGCTTCGTTTTCCTTGTGTATAAACAATTCCGTTTTGGAAGGTCAAAATGACCATTTTTTTAAATTTTGCCGGCCTCTCCTGTCCAAACGAACGGGGATAGAGAGTTGTCCTTTATACTGAAGATAGAGTTCGACAAGCTGTATTCAACGCACTCTTCGGCTTTGTTCTTACTGCACGCACTGCGAAGTTATGGCGGCTAGAATGTCGGCGGAAGGGTGGTTTAAACCCTTCCCCTTTTTTTCTCGAAAATCAGTTTGTGTTCGCGATTACCATTTTGATGCTATCGTGTAAGAAGTTAGTCAAGGGGGAATACAGGACCGCATCCCGTTCCTCGGTATGGCCATTATTGCCGGAGTTAGAGTCTGAAATATTTTAGGTACCCTAAAAATAAGGGTAGAAAAAAGTGCGGCGGATTTGCCGCATATTAGCGGTGATTACTAGGCAACGTGCGGGGATGCTACAGTTAAAAGGGCGGGCCTCTGAGTCGCTTCGTTTTCCTTGTATATAAACAATTCCGTTTTGGAAGGTCAAAATGACCATTTTTTGAAATTTTGCCGGCCTCTCCTGTCCAAACGAACGGGGATAGAGAGTTGTCCTTTATACTGAAGATAGAGTTCGACAAGCTGTATTCAACGCACTCTTCGGCTTTGTTCTTACTGCACGCACTGCGAAGTTATGGCGGCTAGAATGTCGGCGGAAGGGTGGTTTAAACCCTTCCCCTTTTTTTCTCGAAAATCAGTTTGTGTTCGCGATTGCCATTTTGATGCTATCGTGTAAGAAGTTAGTCAAGGGGGAATACAGGACCGCATCCCGTTCCTCGGTATGGCCATTATTGCCGGAGTTAGAGTCTGAAATATTTTAGGTACCCTAAAAATAAGGGTAGAAAAAAGTGCGGCGGATTTGCCGCATATTAGCGGTGATTACTAGGCAACCTGCGGGGATGCTACAGTTAAAAGGGCGGGCCTCTGAGTCGCTTCGTTTCCCTTGTATATAAACAATTCCGTTTTGGAAGGTCAAAATGACCATTTTTTGAAATTTTGCCGGCCTCTCCTGTCCAAACGAACGGGGATAAAGAGTTGTCCTTTATACTGAAGATAGAGTTCGACAAGCTGTATTCAACGCACTCTTCGGCTTTGTTCTTACTGCACGCACTGCGAAGTTATGGCGGCTAGAATGTCGGCGGAAGGGTGGTTTAAACCCTTCCCCTTTTTTTCTCGAAAATCAGTTTGTGTTCGCGATTGCCATTTTGATGCTATCGTGTAAGAAGTTAGTCAAGGGGGAATACAGGACCGCATCCCGTTCCTCGGTATGGCCATTATTGCCGGAGTTAGAGTCTGAAATATTTTAGGTACCCTAAAAATAAGGGTAGAAAAAAGTGCGGCGGATTTGCCGCATATTAGCGGTGATTACTAGGCAACCTGCGGGGATGCTACAGTTAAAAGGGCGGGCCTCTGAGTCGCTTCGTTTTCCTTGTGTATAAAGAATTCCGTTTTGGAAGGTCAAAATGACCATTTTTTGAAATTTTGCCGGCCTCTCCTGTCCAAACGAACGGGGATAGAGAGTTGTCCTTTATACTGAAGATAGAGTTCGACAAGCTGTATTCAACGCACTCTTCGGCTTTGTTCTTACTGCACGCACTGCGAAGTTATGGCGGCTAGAATGTCGGCGGAAGGGTGGTTTAAACCCTTCCCCTTTTTTTCTCGAAAATCAGTTTGTGTTCGCGATTGCCATTTTGATGCTATCGTGTAAGAAGTTAGTCAAGGGGGAATACAGGACCGCATCCCGTTCCTCGGTATGGCCATTATTGCCGGAGTTAGAGTCTGAAATATTTTAGGTACCCTAAAAATAAGGGTAGAAAAAAGTGCGGCGGATTTGCCGCATATTAGCGGTGATTACTAGGCAACCTGCGGGGATGCTACAGTTAAAAGGGCGGGCCTGTGAGTCGCTTCGTTTTCCTTGTGTATAAACAATTCCGTTTTGGAAGTTCAAAATGACCATTTTTTGAAATTTTGCCGGCCTCTCCTGTCCAAACGAACGGGGATAGAGAGTTCTCCTTTATACTGAAGATAGAGTTCGACAAGCTGTATTCAACGCACTCTTCGGCTTTGTTCTTACTGCACGCACTGCGAAGTTATGGCGGCTAGAATGTCGGCGGAAGGGTGGTTTTTTCCCCTTTTTTTCTCGAAAATCAGTTTGTGTTCGCGATTGCCATTTTGATGCTATCGCGTAAGAAGTTAGTCAAGGGGGAATACAGGACCGCATCCCGTTCCTCGGTATGGCCATTATTGCCGGAGTTAGAGTCTGAAATATTTTAGGTACCCTAAAAATAAGGGTAGAAAAAAGTGCGGCGGATTTGCCGCATATTAGCGGTGATTACTAGGCAACCTGCGGGGATGCTACAGTTAAAAGGGCGGGCCTCTGAGTCGCTTCGTTTTCCTTGTGTATAAACAATTCCGTTTTGGAAGGTCAAAATGACCATTTTTTGAAATTTTGCCGGCCTCTCCTGTCCAAACGAACGGGGATAGAGAGTTGTCCTTTATACTGAAGATAGAGTTCGACAAGCTGTATTCAACGCACTCTTCGGCTTTGTTCTTACTGCACGCACTGCGAAGTTATGGCGGCTAGAATGTCGGCGGAAGGGTGGTTTAAACCCTTCCCCTTTTTTTCTCGAAAATCAGTTTGTGTTCGCGATTGCCATTTTGATGCTATCGTGTAAGAAGTTAGTCAAGGGGGAATACAGGACCGCATCCCGTTCCTCGGTATGGCCATTATTGCCGGAGTTAGAGTCTGAAATATTTTAGGTACCCTAAAAATAAGGGTAGAAAAAAGTGCGGCGGATTTGCCGCATATTAGCGGTGATTACTAGGCAACCTGCGGGGATGCTACAGTTAAAAGGGCGGGCCTGTGAGTCGCTTCGTTTTCCTTGTGTATAAACAATTCCGTTTTGGAAGTTCAAAATGACCATTTTTTGAAATTTTGCCGGCCTCTCCTGTCCAAACGAACGGGGATAGAGAGTTCTCCTTTATACTGAAGATAGAGTTCGACAAGCTGTATTCAACGCACTCTTCGGCTTTGTTCTTACTGCACGCACTGCGAAGTTATGGCGGCTAGAATGTCGGCGGAAGGGTGGTTTAAACCCTTCCCCTTTTTTTCTCGAAAATCAGTTTGTGTTCGCGATTGCCATTTTGATGCTATCGTGTAAGAAGTTAGTCAAGGGGGAATACAGGACCGCATCCCGTTCCTCGGTATGGCCATTATTGCCGGAGTTAGAGTCTGAAATATTTTAGGTACCCTAAAAATAAGGGTAGAAAAAAGTGCGGCGGATTTGCCGCATATTAGCGGTGATTACTAGGCAACCTGCGGGGATGCTACAGTTAAAAGGGCGGGCCTCTGAGTCGCTTCGTTTTCCTTGTGTATAAACAATTCCGTTTTGGAAGGTCAAAATGACCATTTTTTGAAATTTTGCCGGCCTCTCCTGTCCAAACGAACGGGGATAGAGAGTTGTCCTTTATACTGAAGATAGAGTTCGACAAGCTGTATTCAACGCACTCTTCGGCTTTGTTCTTACTGCACGCACTGCGAAGTTATGGCGGCTAGAATGTCGGCGGAAGGGTGGTTTAAACCCTTCCCCTTTTTTTCTCGAAAATCAGTTTGTGTTCGCGATTGCCATTTTGATGCTATCGTGTAAGAAGTTAGTCAAGGGGGAATACAGGACCGCATCCCGTTCCTCGGTATGGCCATTATTGCCGGAGTTAGAGTCTGAAATATTTTAGGTACCCTAAAAATAAGGGTAGAAAAAAGTGCGGCGGATTTGCCGCATATTAGCGGTGATTACTAGGCAACCTGCGGGGATGCTACAGTTAAAAGGGCGGGCCTCTGAGTCGCTTCGTTTTCCTTGTGTATAAACAATTCCGTTTTGGAAGGTCAAAATGACCATTTTTTGAAATTTTGCCGGCCTCTCCTGTCCAAACGAACGGGGATAGAGAGTTGTCCTTTATACTGAAGATAGAGTTCGACAAGCTGTATTCAACGCACTCTTCGGCTTTGTTCTTACTGCACGCACTGCGAAGTTATGGCGGCTAGAATGTCGGCGGAAGGGTGGTTTAAACCCTTCCCCTTTTTTTCTCGAAAATCAGTTTGTGTTCGCGATTGCCATTTTGATGCTATCGTGTAAGAAGTTAGTCAAGGGGGAATACAGGACCGCATCCCGTTCCTCGGTATGGCCATTATTGCCGGAGTTAGAGTCTGAAATATTTTAGGTACCCTAAAAATAAGGGTAGAAAAAAGTGCGGCGGATTTGCCGCATATTAGCGGTGATTACTAGGCAACCTGCGGGGATGCTACAGTTAAAAGGGCGGGCCTCTGAGTCGCTTCGTTTTCCTTTTGTATAAACAATTCCGTTTTGGAAGGTCAAAATGACCATTTTTTGAAATTTTGCCGGCCTCTCCTGTCCAAACGAACGGGGATAGAGAGTTGTCCTTTATACTGAAGATAGAGTTCGACAAGCTGTATTCAACGCACTCTTCGGCTTTGTTCTTACTGCACGCACTGCGAAGTTATGGCGGCTAGAATGTCGGCGGAAGGGTGGTTTAAACCCTTCCCCTTTTTTTCTCGAAAATCAGTTTGTGTTCGCGATTGCCATTTTGATGCTATCGTGTAAGAAGTTAGTCAAGGGGGAATACAGGACCGCATCCCGTTCCTCGGTATGGCCATTGTTGCCGGAGTTAGAGTCTGAAATATTTTAGGTACCCTAAAAATAAGGGTAGAAAAAAGTGCGGCGGATTTGCCGCATATTAGCGGTGATTACTAGGCAACCTGCGGGGATGCTACAGTTAAAAGGGCGGGCCTCTGAGTCGCTTCGTTTTCCTTGTGTATAAACAATTCCGTTTTGGAAGGTCAAAATGACCATTTTTTGAAATTTTGCCGGCCTCTCCTGTCCAAACGAACGGGGATAGAGAGTTGTCCTTTATACTGAAGATAGAGTTCGACAAGCTGTATTCAACGCACTCTTCGGCTTTGTTCTTACTGCACGCACTGCGAAGTTATGGCGGCTAGAATGTCGGCGGAAGGGTGGTTTAAGCCCTTCCCCTTTTTTTCTCGAAAATCAGTTTGTGTTCGTGATTGCCATTTTGATGCTATCGTGTAAGAAGTTAGTCAAGGGGGAATACAGGACCGCATCCCGTTCCTCGGTATGGCCATTATTGCCGGAGTTAGAGTCTGAAATATTTTAGGTACCCTAAAAATAAGGGTAGAAAAAAGTGCGGCGGATTTGCCGCATATTAGCGGTGATTACTAGGCAACCTGCGGGGATGCTACAGTTAAAAGGGCGGGCCTGTGAGTCGCTTCGTTTTCCTTGTGTATAAACAATTCCGTTTTGGAAGGTCAAAATGACCATTTTTTGAAATTTTGCCGGCCTCTCCAGTCCAAACGAACGGGGATAGAGAGTTGTCCTTTATACTGAAGATAGAGTTCGACAAGCTGTATTCAACGCACTCTTCGGCTTTGTTCTTACTGCACGCACTGCGAAGTTATGGCGGCTAGAATGTCGGCGGAAGGGTGGTTTAAACCCTTCCCCTTTTTTTCTCGAAAATCAGTTTGTGTTCGCGATTGCCATTTTGATGCTATCGTGTAAGAATTTAGTCAAGGGGGAATACAGGACCGCATCCCGTTCCTCGGTATGGCCATTATTGCCGGAGTTAGAGTCTGAAATATTTTAGGTACCCTAAAAATAAGGGTAGAAAAAAGTGCGGCGGATTTGCCGCATATTAGCGGTGATTACTAGGCAACCTGCGGGGATGCTACAGTTAAAAGGGCGGGCCTCTGAGTCGCTTCGTTTTCCTTGTATATAAACAATTCCGTTTTGGAAGGTCAAAATGACCATTTTTTGAAATTTTGCCGGCCTCTCCTGTCCAAACGAACGGGGATAGAGAGTTGTCCTTTATACTGAAGATAGAGTTCGACAAGCTGTATTCAACGCACTCTTCGGCTTTGTTCTTACTGCACGCACTGCGAAGTTATGGCGGCTAGAATGTCGGCGGAAGGGTGGTTTAAACCCTTCCCCTTTTTTTCTCGAAAATCAGTTTGTGTTCGCGATTGCCATTTTGATGCTATCGTGTAAGAAGTTAGTCAAGGGGGAATACAGGACCGCATCCCGTTCCTCGGTATGGCCATTATTGCCGGAGTTAGAGTCTGAAATATTTTAGGTACCCTAAAAATAAGGGTAGAAAAAAGTGCGGCGGATTTGCCGCATATTAGCGGTGATTACTAGGCAACCTGCGGGGATGCTACAGTTAAAAGGGCGGGCCTCTGAGTCGCTTCGTTTTCCTTGTGTATAAACAATTCCGTTTTGGAAGGTCAAAATGACCATTTTTTGAAATTTTGCCGGCCTCTCCTGTCCAAACGAACGGGGATAGAGAGTTGTCCTTTATACTGAAGATAGAGTTCGACAAGCTGTATTCAACGCACTCTTCGGCTTTGTTCTTACTGCACGCACTGCGAAGTTATGGCGGCTAGAATGTCGGCGGAAGGGTGGTTTAAACCCTTCCCCTTTTTTTCTCGAAAATCAGTTTGTGTTCGCGATTGCCATTTTGATGCTATCGTGTAAGAAGTTAGTCAAGGGGGAATACAGGACCGCATCCCGTTCCTCGGTATGGCCATTATTGCCGGAGTTAGAGTCTGAAATATTTTAGGTACCCTAAAAATAAGGGTAGAAAAAAGTGCGGCGGATTTGCCGCATATTAGCGGTGATTACTAGGCAACCTGCGGGGATGCTACAGTTAAAAGGGCGGGCCTGTGAGTCGCTTCGTTTTCCTTGTGTATAAACAATTCCGTTTTGGAAGGTCAAAATGACCATTTTTTGAAATTTTGCCGGCCTCTCCTGTCCAAACGAACGGGGATAGAGAGTTGTCCTTTATACTGAAGATAGAGTTCGACAAGCTGTATTCAACGCACTCTTCGGCTTTGTTCTTACTGCACGCACTGCGAAGTTATGGCGGCTAGAATGTTGGCGGAAGGGTGGTTTAAACCCTTCCCCTTTTTTTCTCGAAAATCAATATGTGTTCGCGATTGCCATTTTGATGCTATCGTGTAAGAAGTTAGTCAAGGGGGAATACAGGACCGCATCCCGTTCCTCGGTATGGCCATTATTGCCGGAGTTAGAGTCTGAAATATTTTAGGTACCCTAAAAATAAGGGTAGAAAAAAGTGCGGCGGATTTGCCGCATATTAGCGGTGATTACTAGGCAACCTGCGGGGATGCTACAGTTAAAAGGGCGGGCCTCTGAGTCGCTTCGTTTTCCTTGTGTATAAACAATTCCGTTTTGGAAGGTCAAAATGACCATTTTTTGAAATTTTGCCGGCCTCTCCTGTCCAAACGAACGGGGACAGAGAGTTGTCCTTTATACTGAAGATAGAGTTCGACAAGCTGTATTCAACGCACTCTTCGGCTTTGTTCTTACTGCACGCACTGCGAAGTTATGGCGGCTAGAATGTCGGCGGAAGGGTGGTTTAAACCCTTCCCCTTTTTTTCTCGAAAATCAGTTTGTGTTCGCGATTGCCATTTTGATGCTATCGTGTAAGAAGTTAGTCAAGGGGGAATACAGGACCGCATCCCGTTCCTCGGTATGGCCATTGTTGCCGGAGTTAGAGTCTGAAATATTTTAGGTACCCTAAAAATAAGGGTAGAAAAAAGTGCGGCGGATTTGCCGCATATTAGCGGTGATTACTAGGCAACCTGCGGGGATGCTACAGTTAAAAGTGCGGGCCTCTGAGTCGCTTCGTTTTCCTTGTGTATAAACAATTCCGTTTTGGAAGGTCAAAATGACCATTTTTTGAAATTTTGCCGGCCTCTCCTGTCCAAACGAACGGGGATAGAGAGTTGTCCTTTATACTGAAGATAGAGTTCGACAAGCTGTATTCAACGCACTCTTCGGCTTTGTTCTTACTGCACGCACTGCGAAGTTATGGCGGCTAGAATGTCGGCGGAAGGGTGGTTTAAGCCCTTCCCCTTTTTTTCTCGAAAATCAGTTTGTGTTCGTGATTGCCATTTTGATGCTATCGTGTAAGAAGTTAGTCAAGGGGGAATACAGGACCGCATCCCGTTCCTCGGTATGGCCATTATTGCCGGAGTTAGAGTCTGAAATATTTTAGGTACCCTAAAAATAAGGGTAGAAAAAAGTGCGGCGGATTTGCCGCATATTAGCGGTGATTACTAGGCAACCTGCGGGGATGCTACAGTTAAAAGGGCGGGCCTCTGAGTCGCTTCGTTTTCCTTGTGTATAAACAATTCCGTTTTGGAAGGTCAAAATGACCATTTTTTGAAATTTTGCCGGCCTCTCCTGTCCAAACGAACGGGGATAGAGAGTTGTCCTTTATACTGAAGATAGAGTTCGACAAGCTGTATTCAACGCACTCTTCGGCTTTGTTCTTACTGCACGCACTGCGAAGTTATGGCGGCTAGAATGTCGGCGGAAGGGTGGTTTAAACCCTTCCCCTTTTTTTCTCGAAAATCAGTTTGTGTTCGCGATTGCCATTTTGATGCTATCGTGTAAGAAGTTAGTCAAGGGGGAATACAGGACCGCATCCCGTTCCTCGGTATGGCCATTATTGCCGGAGTTAGAGTCTGAAATATTTTAGGTACCCTAAAAATAAGGGTAGAAAAAAGTGCGGCGGATTTGCCGCATATTAGCGGTGATTACTAGGCAACCTGCGGGGATGCTACAGTTAAAAGGGCGGGCCTGTGAGTCGCTTCGTTTTCCTTGTGTATAAACAATTCCGTTTTGGAAGGTCAAAATGACCATTTTTTGAAATTTTGCCGGCCTCTCCAGTCCAAACGAACGGGGATAGAGAGTTGTCCTTTATACTGAAGATAGAGTTCGACAAGCTGTATTCAACGCACTCTTCGGCTTTGTTCTTACTGCACGCACTGCGAAGTTATGGCGGCTAGAATGTCGGCGGAAGGGTGGTTTAAACCCTTCCCCTTTTTTTCTCGAAAATCAGTTTGTGTTCGCGATTGCCATTTTGATGCTATCGTGTAAGAATTTAGTCAAGGGGGAATACAGGACCGCATCCCGTTCCTCGGTATGGCCATTATTGCCGGAGTTAGAGTCTGAAATATTTTAGGTACCCTAAAAATAAGGGTAGAAAAAAGTGCGGCGGATTTGCCGCATATTAGCGGTGATTACTAGGCAACCTGCGGGGATGCTACAGTTAAAAGGGCGGGCCTCTGAGTCGCTTCGTTTTCCTTGTATATAAACAATTCCGTTTTGGAAGGTCAAAATGACCATTTTTTGAAATTTTGCCGGCCTCTCCTGTCCAAACGAACGGGGATAGAGAGTTGTCCTTTATACTGAAGATAGAGTTCGACAAGCTGTATTCAACGCACTCTTCGGCTTTGTTCTTACTGCACGCACTGCGAAGTTATGGCGGCTAGAATGTCGGCGGAAGGGTGGTTTAAACCCTTCCCCTTTTTTTCTCGAAAATCAGTTTGTGTTCGCGATTGCCATTTTGATGCTATCGTGTAAGAAGTTAGTCAAGGGGGAATACAGGACCGCATCCCGTTCCTCGGTATGGCCATTATTGCCGGAGTTAGAGTCTGAAATATTTTAGGTACCCTAAAAATAAGGGTAGAAAAAAGTGCGGCGGATTTGCCGCATATTAGCGGTGATTACTAGGCAACCTGCGGGGATGCTACAGTTAAAAGGGCGGGCCTCTGAGTCGCTTCGTTTTCCTTGTGTATAAACAATTCCGTTTTGGAAGGTCAAAATGACCATTTTTTGAAATTTTGCCGGCCTCTCCTGTCCAAACGAACGGGGATAGAGAGTTGTCCTTTATACTGAAGATAGAGTTCGACAAGCTGTATTCAACGCACTCTTCGGCTTTGTTCTTACTGCACGCACTGCGAAGTTATGGCGGCTAGAATGTCGGCGGAAGGGTGGTTTAAACCCTTCCCCTTTTTTTCTCGAAAATCAGTTTGTGTTCGCGATTGCCATTTTGATGCTATCGTGTAAGAAGTTAGTCAAGGGGGAATACAGGACCGCATCCCGTTCCTCGGTATGGCCATTATTGCCGGAGTTAGAGTCTGAAATATTTTAGGTACCCTAAAAATAAGGGTAGAAAAAAGTGCGGCGGATTTGCCGCATATTAGCGGTGATTACTAGGCAACCTGCGGGGATGCTACAGTTAAAAGGGCGGGCCTGTGAGTCGCTTCGTTTTCCTTGTGTATAAACAATTCCGTTTTGGAAGGTCAAAATGACCATTTTTTGAAATTTTGCCGGCCTCTCCTGTCCAAACGAACGGGGATAGAGAGTTGTCCTTTATACTGAAGATAGAGTTCGACAAGCTGTATTCAACGCACTCTTCGGCTTTGTTCTTACTGCACGCACTGCGAAGTTATGGCGGCTAGAATGTTGGCGGAAGGGTGGTTTAAACCCTTCCCCTTTTTTTCTCGAAAATCAATATGTGTTCGCGATTGCCATTTTGATGCTATCGTGTAAGAAGTTAGTCAAGGGGGAATACAGGACCGCATCCCGTTCCTCGGTATGGCCATTATTGCCGGAGTTAGAGTCTGAAATATTTTAGGTACCCTAAAAATAAGGGTAGAAAAAAGTGCGGCGGATTTGCCGCATATTAGCGGTGATAACTAGGCAACCTGCGGGGATGCTACAGTTAAAAGGGCGGGCCTCTGAGTCGCTTCGTTTTCCTTGTGTATAAACAATTCCGTTTTGGAAGGTCAAAATGACCATTTTTTGAAATTTTGCCGGCCTCTCCTGTCCAAACGAACGGGGACAGAGAGTTGTCCTTTATACTGAAGATAGAGTTCGACAAGCTGTATTCAACGCACTCTTCGGCTTTGTTCTTACTGCACGCACTGCGAAGTTATGGCGGCTAGAATGTCGGCGGAAGGGTGGTTTAAACCCTTCCCCTTTTTTTCTCGAAAATCAGTTTGTGTTCGCGATTGCCATTTTGATGCTATCGTGTAAGAAGTTAGTCAAGGGGGAATACAGGACCGCATCCCGTTCCTCGGTATGGCCATTGTTGCCGGAGTTAGAGTCTGAAATATTTTAGGTACCCTAAAAATAAGGGTAGAAAAAAGTGCGGCGGATTTGCCGCATATTAGCGGTGATTACTAGGCAACCTGCGGGGATGCTACAGTTAAAAGTGCGGGCCTCTGAGTCGCTTCGTTTTCCTTGTGTATAAACAATTCCGTTTTGGAAGGTCAAAATGACCATTTTTTGAAATTTTGCCGGCCTCTCCTGTCCAAACGAACGGGGATAGAGAGTTGTCCTTTATACTGAAGATAGAGTTCGACAAGCTGTATTCAACGCACTCTTCGGCTTTGTTCTTACTGCACGCACTGCGAAGTTATGGCGGCTAGAATGTCGGCGGAAGGGTGGTTTAAGCCCTTCCCCTTTTTTTCTCGAAAATCAGTTTGTGTTCGTGATTGCCATTTTGATGCTATCGTGTAAGAAGTTAGTCAAGGGGGAATACAGGACCGCATCCCGTTCCTCGGTATGGCCATTATTGCCGGAGTTAGAGTCTGAAATATTTTAGGTACCCTAAAAATAAGGGTAGAAAAAAGTGCGGCGGATTTGCCGCATATTAGCGGTGATTACTAGGCAACCTGCGGGGATGCTACAGTTAAAAGGGCGGGCCTCTGAGTCGCTTCGTTTTCCTTGTGTATAAACAATTCCGTTTTGGAAGGTCAAAATGACCATTTTTTGAAATTTTGCCGGCCTCTCCTGTCCAAACGAACGGGGATAGAGAGTTGTCCTTTATACTGAAGATAGAGTTCGACAAGCTGTATTCAACGCACTCTTCGGCTTTGTTCTTACTGCACGCACTGCGAAGTTATGGCGGCTAGAATGTCGGCGGAAGGGTGGTTTAAACCCTTCCCCTTTTTTTCTCGAAAAACAGTTTGTGTTCGCGATTGCCATTTTGATGCTATCGTGTAAGAAGTTAGTCAAGGGGGAATACAGGACCGCATCCCGTTCCTCGGTATGGCCATTATTGCCGGAGTTAGAGTCTGAAATATTTTAGGTACCCTAAAAATAAGGGTAGAAAAAAGTGCGGCGGATTTGCCGCATATTAGCGGTGATTACTAGGCAACCTGCGGGGATGCTACAGTTAAAAGGGCCTGCCTCTGAGTCGCTTCGTTTTCCTTGTGTATAAACAATTCCGTTTTGGAAGGTCAAAATGACCATTTTTTGAAATTTTGCCGGCCTCTCCTGTCCAAACGAACGGGGATAGAGAGTTGTCCTTTATACTGAAGATAGAGTTCGACAAGCTGTATTCAACGCACTCTTCGGCTTTGTTCTTACTGCAAGCACTGTGAAGTTATGGCGGATAGAATGTCGGCGGAAGGGTGGTTTAAAACCCTTCCCCTTTTTTTCTCGAAAATCAGTTTGTGTTCGCGATTGCCATTTTGATGCTATCGTGTAAGAAGTTAGTCAAGGGGGAATACAGGAGCGCATCCCGTTCCTCGGTATGGCCATTATTGCCGGAGTTAGAGTCTGAAATATTTTAGGTACCCTTAAAATAAGGGTAGAAAAAAGTGCGGCGGATTTGCCGCATATTAGCGGTGATTACTAGGCAACCTGCGGGGATGCTACAGTTAAAAGGGCGGGCCTCTGAGTCGCTTCGTTTTCCTTGTGTATAAACAATTCCGTTTTGGAAGGTCAAAATGACCATTTTTTGAAATTTTGCCGGCCTCTCCTGTCCAAACGAACGGGGATAGAGAGTTGTCCTTTATACTGAAGATAGAGTTCGACAAGCTGTATTCAACGCACTCTTCGGCTTTGTTCTTACTGCACGCACTGCGAAGTTATGGCGGCTAGAATGTCGGCGGAAGGGTGGTTTAAACCCTTCCCCTTTTTTTCTCGAAAATCAGTTTGTGTTCGCGATTGCCATTTTGATGCTATCGTGTAAGAAGTTAGTCAAGGGGGAATACAGGACCGCATCCCGTTCCTCGGTATGGCCATTATTGCCGGAGTTAGAGTCTGAAATATTTTAGGTACCCTAAAAGTAAGGGTAGAAAAAAGTGCGGCGGATTTGCCGCATATTAGCGGTGATTACTAGGCAACCTGCGGGGATGCTACAGTTAAAAGGGCGGGCCTGTGAGTCGCTTCGTTTTCCTTGTGTATAAACAATTCCGTTTTGGAAGGTCAAAATGACCATTTTTTGAAATTTTGCCGGCCTCTCCTGTCCAAACGAACGGGGATAGAGAGTTGTCCTTTATACTGAAGATAGAGTTCGACAAGCTGTATTCAACGCACTCTTCGGCTTTGTTCTTACTGCACGCACTGCGAAGTTATGGCGGCTAGAATGTCGGCGGAAGGGTGGTTTAAACCCTTCCCCTTTTTTTCTCGAAAATCAGTTTGTGTTCGCGATTGCCATTTTGATGCTATCGTGTAAGAAGTTAGTCAAGGGGGAATACAGGACCGCATCCCGTTCCTCGGTATGGCCATTATTGCCGGAGTTAGAGTCTGAAATATTTTAGGTACCCTAAAAATAAGGGTAGAAAAAAGTGCGGCGGATTTGCCGCATATTAGCGGTGATTACTAGGCAACCTGCGGGGATGCTACAGTTAAAAGGGCGGGCCTCTGAGTCGCTTCGTTTTCCTTGTATATAAACAATTCCGTTTTGGAAGGTCAAAATGACCATTTTTTGAAATTTTGCCGGCCTCTCCTGTCCAAACGAACGGGGATAGAGAGTTGTCCTTTATACTGAAGATAGAGTTCGACAAGCTGTATTCAACGCACTCTTCGGCTTTGTTCTTACTGCACGCACTGCGAAGTTATGGCGGCTAGAATGTCGGCGGAAGGGTGGTTTCAAACCCTTCCCCTTTTTTTCTCGAAAATCAGTTTGTGTTCGCGATTGCCATTTTGATGCTATCGTGTAAGAAGTTAGTCAAGGGGGAATACAGGACCGCATCCCGTTCCTCGGTATGGCCATTATTGCCGGAGTTAGAGTCTGAAATATTTTAGGTACCCTAAAAATAAGGGTAGAAAAAAGTGCGGCGGATTTGCCGCATATTAGCGGTGATTACTAGGCAACCTGCGGGGATGCTACAGTTAAAAGGGCGGGCCTCTGAGTCGCTTCGTTTTCCTTGTGTATAAACAATTCCGTTTTGGAAGGTCAAAATGACCATTTTTTGAAATTTTGCCGGCCTCTCCTGTCCAAACGAACGGGGATAGAGAGTTGTCCTTTATACTGAAGATAGAGTTCGACAAGCTGTATTCAACGCACTCTTCGGCTTTGTTCTTACTGCACGCACTGCGAAGTTATGGCGGCTAGAATGTCGGCGGAAGGGTGGTTCCCCTTTTTTTCTCGAAAATCAGTTTGTGTTCGCGATTGCCATTTTGATGCTATCGTGTAAGAAGTTAGTCAAGGGGGAATACAGGACCGCATCCCGTTCCTCGGTATGGCCATTATTGCCGGAGTTAGAGTCTGAAATATTTTAGGTACCCTAAAAATAAGGGTAGAAAAAAGTGCGGCGGATTTGCCGCATATTAGCGGTGATTACTAGGCAACCTGCGGGGATGCTACAGTTAAAAGGGCGGGCCTGTGAGTCGCTTCGTTTTCCTTGTGTATAAACAATTCCGTTTTGGAAGGTCAAAATGACCATTTTTTGAAATTTTGCCGGCCTCTCCTGTCCAAACGAACGGGGATAGAGAGTTGTCCTTTATACTGAAGATAGAGTTCGACAAGCTGTATTCAACGCACTCTTCGGCTTTGTTCTTACTGCACGCACTGCGAAGTTATGGCGGCTAGAATGTTGGCGGAAGGGTGGTTTAAACCCTTCCCCTTTTTTTCTCGAAAATCAATTTGTGTTCGCGATTGCGATTTTGATGCTATCGTGTAAGAAGTTAGTCAAGGGGGAATACAGGACCGCATCCCGTTCCTCGGTATGGCCATTATTGCCGGAGTTAGAGTCTGAAATATTTTAGGTACCCTAAAAATAAGGGTAGAAAAAAGTGCGGCGGATTTGCCGCATATTAGCGGTGATAACTAGGCAACCTGCGGGGATGCTACAGTTAAAAGGGCGGGCCTCTGAGTCGCTTCGTTTTCCTTGTGTATAAACAATTCCGTTTTGGAAGGTCAAAATGACCATTTTTTGAAATTTTGCCGGCCTCTCCTGTCCAAACGAACGGGGATAGAGAGTTGTCCTTTATACTGAAGATAGAGTTCGACAAGCTGTATTCAACGCACTCTTCGGCTTTGTTCTTACTGCACGCACTGCGAAGTTATGGCGGCTAGAATGTCGGCGGAAGGGTGGTTTAAACCCTTCCCCTTTTTTTGGTGGTTTAAACCCTTCCCCTTTTTTTCTCGAAAATCAGTTTGTGTTCGCGATTGCCATTTTGATGCTATCGTGTAAGAAGTTAGTCAAGGGGGAATACAGGACCGCATCCCGTTCCTCGGTATGGCCATTATTGCCGGAGTTAGAGTCTGAAATATTTTAGGTACCCTAAAAATAAGGGTAGAAAAAAGTGCGGCGGATTTGCCGCATATTAGCGGTGATTACTAGGCAACCTGCGGGGATGCTACAGTTAAAAGGGCGGGCCTCTGAGTCGCTTCGTTTTCCTTGTATATAAACAATTCCGTTTTGGAAGGTCAAAATGACCATTTTTTGAAATTTTGCCGGCCTCTCCTGTCCAAACGAACGGGGATAGAGAGTTGTCCTTTATACTGAAGATAGAGTTCGACAAGCTGTATTCAACGCACTCTTCGGCTTTGTTCTTACTGCACGCACTGCGAAGTTATGGCGGCTAGAATGTCGGCGGAAGGGTGTAAACCCTTCCCCTTTTTTTCTCGAAAATCAGTTTGTGTTCGCGATTGCCATTTTGATGCTATCGTGTAAGAAGTTAGTCAAGGGGGAATACAGGACCGCATCCCGTTCCTCGGTATGGCCATTATTGCCGGAGTTAGAGTCTGAAATATTTTAGGTACCCTAAAAATAAGGGTAGAAAAAAGTGCGGCGGATTTGCCGCATATTAGCGGTGATTACTAGGCAACCTGCGGGGATGCTACAGTTAAAAGGGCGGGCCTCTGAGTCGCTTCGTTTTCCTTGTGTATAAACAATTCCGTTTTGGAAGGTCAAAATGACCATTTTTTGAAATTTTGCCGGCCTCTCCTGTCCAAACGAACGGGGATAGAGAGTTGTCCTTTATACTGAAGATAGAGTTCGACAAGCTGTATTCAACGCACTCTTCGGCTTTGTTCTTACTGCACGCACTGCGAAGTTATGGCGGCTAGAATGTCGGCGGAAGGGTGGTTCCCCTTTTTTTCTCGAAAATCAGTTTGTGTTCGCGATTGCCATTTTGATGCTATCGTGTAAGAAGTTAGTCAAGGGGGAATACAGGACCGCATCCCGTTCCTCGGTATGGCCATTATTGCCGGAGTTAGAGTCTGAAATATTTTAGGTACCCTAAAAATAAGGGTAGAAAAAAGTGCGGCGGATTTGCCGCATATTAGCGGTGATTACTAGGCAACCTGCGGGGATGCTACAGTTAAAAGGGCGGGCCTGTGAGTCGCTTCGTTTTCCTTGTGTATAAACAATTCCGTTTTGGAAGGTCAAAATGACCATTTTTTGAAATTTTGCCGGCCTCTCCTGTCCAAACGAACGGGGATAGAGAGTTGTCCTTTATACTGAAGATAGAGTTCGACAAGCTGTATTCAACGCACTCTTCCGCTTTGTTCTTACTGCACGCACTGCGAAGTTATGGCGGCTAGAATGTTGGCGGAAGGGTGGTTTAAACCCTTCCCCTTTTTTTCTCGAAAATCAGTTTGTGTTCGCGATTGCCATTTTGATGCTATCGTGTAAGAAGTTAGTCAAGGGGGAATACAGGACCGCATCCCGTTCCTCGGTATGGCCATTATTGCCGGAGTTAGAGTCTGAAATATTTTAGGTACCCTAAAAATAAGGGTAGAAAAAAGTGCGGCGGATTTGCCGCATATTAGCGGTGATTACTAGGCAACCTGCGGGGATGCTACAGTTAAAAGGGCGGGCCTCTGAGTCGCTTCGTTTTCCTTGTGTATAAACAATTCCGTTTTGGAAGGTCAAAATGACCATTTTTTGAAATTTTGCCGGCCTCTCCTGTCCAAACGAACGGGGATAGAGAGTTGTCCTTTATACTGAAGATAGAGTTCGACAAGCTGTATTCAACGCACTCTTCGGCTTTGTTCTTACTGCACGCACTGCGAAGTTATGGCGGCTAGAATGTCGGCGGAAGGGTGGTTTAAACCCTTCCCCTTTTTTTCTCGAAAATCAGTTTGTGTTCGCGATTGCCATTTTGATGCTATCGTGTAAGAAGTTAGTCAAGGGGGAATACAGGACCGCATCCCGTTCCTCGGTATGGCCATTATTGCCGGAGTTAGAGTCTGAAATATTTTAGGTACCCTAAAAATAAGGGTAGAAAAAAGTGCGGCGGATTTGCCGCATATTAGCGGTGATTACTAGGCAACCTGCGGGGATGCTACAGTTAAAAGGGCGGGCCTCTGAGTCGCTTCGTTTTCCTTGTATATAAACAATTCCGTTTTGGAAGGTCAAAATGACCATTTTTTGAAATTTTGCCGGCCTCTCCTGTCCAAACGAACGGGGATAGAGAGTTGTCCTTTATACTGAAGATAGAGTTCGACAAGCTGTATTCAACGCACTCTTCGGCTTTGTTCTTACTGCACGCACTGCGAAGTTATGGCGGCTAGAATGTCGGCGGAAGGGTGTAAACCCTTCCCCTTTTTTTCTCGAAAATCAGTTTGTGTTCGCGATTGCCATTTTGATGCTATCGTGTAAGAAGTTAGTCAAGGGGGAATACAGGACCGCATCCCGTTCCTCGGTATGGCCATTATTGCCGGAGTTAGAGTCTGAAATATTTTAGGTACCCTAAAAATAAGGGTAGAAAAAAGTGCGGCGGATTTGCCGCATATTAGCGGTGATTACTAGGCAACCTGCGGGGATGCTACAGTTAAAAGGGCGGGTCTCTGAGTCGCTTCGTTTTCCTTGTGTATAAACAATTCCGTTTTGGAAGGTCAAAATGACCATTTTTGAAATTTTGCCGGCCTCTCCTGTCCAAACGAACGGGGATAGAGAGTTGTCCTTTATACTGAAGATAGAGTTCGACAAGCTGTATTCAACGCACTCTTCGGCTTTGTTCTTACTGCACGCACTGCGAAGTTATGGCGGCTAGAATGTCGGCGGAAGGGTGGTTCCCCTTTTTTTCTCGAAAATCAGTTTGTGTTCGCGATTGCCATTTTGATGCTATCGTGTAAGAAGTTAGTCAAGGGGGAATACAGGACCGCATCCCGTTCCTCGGTATGGCCATTATTGCCGGAGTTAGAGTCTGAAATATTTTAGGTACCCTAAAAATAAGGGTAGAAAAAAGTGCGGCGGATTTGCCGCATATTAGCGGTGATTACTAGGCAACCTGCGGGGATGCTACAGTTAAAAGGGCGGGCCTGTGAGTCGCTTCGTTTTCCTTGTGTATAAACAATTCCGTTTTGGAAGGTCAAAATGACCATTTTTTGAAATTTTGCCGGCCTCTCCTGTCCAAACGAACGGGGATAGAGAGTTGTCCTTTATACTGAAGATAGAGTTCGACAAGCTGTATTCAACGCACTCTTCCGCTTTGTTCTTACTGCACGCACTGCGAAGTTATGGCGGCTAGAATGTTGGCGGAAGGGTGGTTTAAACCCTTCCCCTTTTTTTCTCGAAAATCAGTTTGTGTTCGCGATTGCCATTTTGATGCTATCGTGTAAGAAGTTAGTCAAGGGGGAATACAGGACCGCATCCCGTTCCTCGGTATGGCCATTATTGCCGGAGTTAGAGTCTGAAATATTTTAGGTACCCTAAAAATAAGGGTAGAAAAAAGTGCGGCGGATTTGCCGCATATTAGCGGTGATTACTAGGCAACCTGCGGGGATGCTACAGTTAAAAGGGCGGGCCTCTGAGTCGCTTCGTTTTCCTTGTGTATAAACAATTCCGTTTTGGAAGGTCAAAATGACCATTTTTTTAAATTTTGCCGGCCTCTCCTGTCCAAACGAACGGGGATAGAGAGTTGTCCTTTATACTGAAGATAGAGTTCGACAAGCTGTATTCAACGCACTCTTCGGCTTTGTTCTTACTGCACGCACTGCGAAGTTATGGCGGCTAGAATGTCGGCGGAAGGGTGGTTTAAACCCTTCCCCTTTTTTTCTCGAAAATCAGTTTGTGTTCGCGATTGCCATTTTGATGCTATCGTGTAAGAAGTTAGTCAAGGGGGAATACAGGACCGCATCCCGTTCCTCGGTATGGCCATTATTGCCGGAGTTAGAGTCTGAAATATTTTAGGTACCCTAAAAATAAGGGTAGAAAAAAGTGCGGCGGATTTGCCGCATATTAGCGGTGATTACTAGGCAACCTGCGGGGATGCTACAGTTAAAAGGGCGGGCCTCTGAGTCGCTTCGTTTTCCTTGTATATAAACAATTCCGTTTTGGAAGGTCAAAATGACCATTTTTTGAAATTTTGCCGGCCTCTCCTGTCCAAACGAACGGGGATAGAGAGTTGTCCTTTATACTGAAGATAGAGTTCGACAAGCTGTATTCAACGCACTCTTCGGCTTTGTTCTTACTGCACGCACTGCGAAGTTATGGCGGCTAGAATGTCGGCGGAAGGGTGTAAACCCTTCCCCTTTTTTTCTCGAAAATCAGTTTGTGTTCGCGATTGCCATTTTGATGCTATCGTGTAAGAAGTTAGTCAAGGGGGAATACAGGACCGCATCCCGTTCCTCGGTATGGCCATTATTGCCGGAGTTAGAGTCTGAAATATTTTAGGTACCCTAAAAATAAGGGTAGAAAAAAGTGCGGCGGATTTGCCGCATATTAGCGGTGATTACTAGGCAACCTGCGGGGATGCTACAGTTAAAAGGGCGGGCCTCTGAGTCGCTTCGTTTTCCTTGTGTATAAACAATTCCGTTTTGGAAGGTCAAAATGACCATTTTTTGAAATTTTGCCGGCCTCTCCTGTCCAAACGAACGGGGATAGAGAGTTGTCCTTTATACTGAAGATAGAGTTCGACAAGCTGTATTCAACGCACTCTTCGGCTTTGTTCTTACTGCACGCACTGCGAAGTTATGGCGGCTAGAATGTCGGCGGAAGGGTGGTTCCCCTTTTTTTCTCGAAAATCAGTTTGTGTTCGCGATTGCCATTTTGATGCTATCGTGTAAGAAGTTAGTCAAGGGGGAATACAGGACCGCATCCCGTTCCTCGGTATGGCCATTATTGCCGGAGTTAGAGTCTGAAATATTTTAGGTACCCTAAAAATAAGGGTAGAAAAAAGTGCGGCGGATTTGCCGCATATTAGCGGTGATTACTAGGCAACCTGCGGGGATGCTACAGTTAAAAGGGCGGGCCTGTGAGTCGCTTCGTTTTCCTTGTGTATAAACAATTCCGTTTTGGAAGGTCAAAATGACCATTTTTTGAAATTTTGCCGGCCTCTCCTGTCCAAACGAACGGGGATAGAGAGTTGTCCTTTATACTGAAGATAGAGTTCGACAAGCTGTATTCAACGCACTCTTCCGCTTTGTTCTTACTGCACGCACTGCGAAGTTATGGCGGCTAGAATGTTGGCGGAAGGGTGGTTTAAACCCTTCCCCTTTTTTTCTCGAAAATCAGTTTGTGTTCGCGATTGCCATTTTGATGCTATCGTGTAAGAAGTTAGTCAAGGGGGAATACAGGACCGCATCCCGTTCCTCGGTATGGCCATTATTGCCGGAGTTAGAGTCTGAAATATTTTAGGTACCCTAAAAATAAGGGTAGAAAAAAGTGCGGCGGATTTGCCGCATATTAGCGGTGATTACTAGGCAACCTGCGGGGATGCTACAGTTAAAAGGGCGGGCCTCTGAGTCGCTTCGTTTTCCTTGTGTATAAACAATTCCGTTTTGGAAGGTCAAAATGACCATTTTTTGAAATTTTGCCGGCCTCTCCTGTCCAAACGAACGGGGATAGAGAGTTGTCCTTTATACTGAAGATAGAGTTCGACAAGCTGTATTCAACGCACTCTTCGGCTTTGTTCTTACTGCACGCACTGCGAAGTTATGGCGGCTAGAATGTCGGCGGAAGGGTGGTTTACCTTCCCCTTTTTTTCTCGAAAATCAGTTTGTGTTCGCGATTGCCATTTTGATGCTATCGTGTAAGAAGTTAGTCAAGGGGGAATACAGGACCGCATCCCGTTCCTCGGTATGGCCATTATTGCCGGAGTTAGAGTCTGAAATATTTTAGGTACCCTAAAAATAAGGGTAGAAAAAAGTGCGGCGGATTTGCCGCATATTAGCGGTGATTACTAGGCAACCTGCGGGGATGCTACAGTTAAAAGGGCGGGCCTCTGAGTCGCTTCGTTTTCCTTGTGTATAAACAATTCCGTTTTGGAAGGTCAAAATGACCATTTTTTGAAATTTTGCCGGCCTCTCCTGTCCAAACGAACGGGGATAGAGAGTTGTCCTTTATACTGAAGATAGAGTTCGACAAGCTGTATTCAACGCACTCTTCGGCTTTGTTCTTACTGCACGCACTGCGAAGTTATGGCGGCTAGAATGTCGGCGGAAGGGTGGTTTAAACCCTTCCCCTTTTTTTCTCGAAAATCAGTTTGTGTTCGCGATTGCCATTTTGATGCTATCGTGTAAGAAGTTAGTCAAGGGGGAATACAGGACCGCATCCCGTTCCTCGGTATGGCCATTATTGCCGGAGTTAGAGTCTGAAATATTTTAGGTACCCTAAAAATAAGGGTAGAAAAAAGTGCGGCGGATTTGCCGCATATTAGCGGTGATTACTAGGCAACCTGCGGGGATGCTACAGTTAAAAGGGCGGGCCTCTGAGTCGCTTCGTTTCCTTGTGTATAAACAATTCCGTTTTGGAAGGTCAAAATGACCATTTTTTGAAATTTTGCCGGCCTCTCCTGTCCAAACGAACGGGGATAGAGAGTTGTCCTTTATACTGAAGATAGAGTTCGACAAGCTGTATTCAACGCACTCTTCGGCTTTGTTCTTACTGCACGCACTGCGAAGTTATGGCGGCTAGAATGTCGGCGGAAGGGTGGTTTAAACCCTTCCCCTTTTTTTCTCGAAAATCAGTTTGTGTTCGCGATTGCCATTTTGATGCTATCGTGTAAGAAGTTAGTCAAGGGGGAATACAGGACCGCATCCCGTTCCTCGGTATGGCCATTATTGCCGGAGTTAGAGTCTGAAATATTTTAGGTACCCTAAAAATAAGGGTAGAAAAAAGTGCGGCGGATTTGCCGCATTTTAGCGGTGATTACTAGGCAACCTGCGGGGATGCTACAGTTAAAAGGGCGGGCCTCTGAGTCGCTTCGTTTTCCTTGTGTATAAACAATTCCGTTTTGGAAGGTCAAAATGACCATTTTTTGAAATTTTGCCGGCCTCTCCTGTCCAAACGAACGGGGATAGAGAGTTGTCCTTTATACTGAAGATAGAGTTCGACAAGCTGTATTCAACGCACTCTTCGGCTTTGTTCTTACTGCACGCACTGCGAGGTTATGGCGGCTAGAATGTCGGCGGAAGGGTGGTTTAAACCCTTCCCCTTTTTTTCTCGAAAATCAGTTTGTGTTCGCGATTGCCATTTTGATGCTATCGTGTAAGAAGTTAGTCAAGGGGGAATACAGGACCGCATCCCGTTCCTCGGTATGGCCATTATTGCCGGAGTTAGAGTCTGAAATATTTTAGGTACCCTAAAAATAAGGGTAGAAAAAAGTGCGGCGGATTTGCCGCATATTAGCGGTGATTACTAGGCAACCTGCGGGGATGCTACAGTTAAAAGGGCGGGCCTCTGAGTCGCTTCGTTTTCCTTGTGTATAAACAATTCCGTTTTGGAAGGTCAAAATGACCATTTTTTGAAATTTTGCCGGCCTCTCCTGTCCAAACGAACGGGGATAGAGAGTTGTCCTTTATACTGAAGATAGAGTTCGACAAGCTGTATTCAACGCACTCTTCGGCTTTGTTCTTACTGCACGCACTGCGAAGTTATGGCGGCTAGAATGTCGGCGGAAGGGTGGTTTATACCCTTCCCCTTTTTTTCTCGAAAATCAGTTTGTGTTCGCGATTGCCATTTTGATGCTATCGTGTAAGAAGTTAGTCAAGGGGGAATACAGGACCGCATCCCATTCCTCGGTATGGCCATTATTGCCGGAGTTAGAGTCTGAAATATTTTAGGTACCCTAAAAATAAGGGTAGAAAAAAGTGCGGCGGATTTGCCGCATATTAGAGGTGATTACTAGGCAACCTGCGGGGATGCTACAGTTAAAAGGGCGGGCCTCTGAGTCGCTTCGTTTTCCTTGTGTATAAACAATTCCGTTTTGGAAGGTCAAAATGACCATTTTTTGAAATTTTGCCGGCCTCTCCTGTCCAAACGAACGGGGATAGAGAGTTGTCCTTTATACTGAAGATAGAGTTCGACAAGCTGTATTCAACGCACTCTTCGGCTTTGTTCTTACTGCACGCACTGCGAAGTTATGGCGGCTAGAATGTCGGCGGAAGGGTGGTTTAAACCCTTCCCCTTTTTTTCTCGAAAATCAGTTTGTGTTCGCGATTGCCATTTTGATGCTATCGTGTAAGAAGTTAGTCAAGGGGGAATACAGGACCGCATCCCGTTCCTCGGTATGGCCATTATTGCCGGAGTTAGAGTCTGAAATATTTTAGGTACCCTAAAATAAGGGTAGAAAAAAGTGCGGCGGATTTGCCGCATATTAGCGGTGATTACTAGGCAACCTGCGGGGATGCTACAGTTAAAAGGGCGGGCCTCTGAGTCGCTTCGTTTCCTTGTGTATAAACAATTCCGTTTTGGAAGGTCAAAATGACCATTTTTTGAAATTTTGCCGGCCTCTCCTGTCCAAACGAACGGGGATAGAGAGTTGTCCTTTATACTGAAGATAGAGTTCGACAAGCTGTATTCAACGCACTCTTCGGCTTTGTTCTTACTGCACGCACTGCGAAGTTATGGCGGCTAGAATGTCGGCGGAAGGGTGGTTTAAACCCTTCCCCTTTTTTTCTCGAAAATCAGTTTGTGTTCGCGATTGCCATTTTGATGCTATCGTGTAAGAAGTTAGTCAAGGGGGAATACAGGACCGCATCCCGTTCCTCGGTATGGCCATTATTGCCGGAGTTAGAGTCTGAAATATTTTAGGTACCCTAAAAATAAGGGTAGAAAAAAGTGCGGCGGATTTGCCGCATATTAGCGGTGATAACTAGGCAACCTGCGGGGATGCTTACAGTTAAAAGGGCGGGCCTCTGAGTCGCTTCGTTTTCCTTGTGTATAAACAATTCCGTTTTGGAAGGTCAAAATGACCATTTTTTGAAATTTTGCCGGCCTCTCCTGTCCAAACGAACGGGGATAGAGAGTTGTCCTTTATACTGAAGATAGAGTTCGACAAGCTGTATTCAACGCACTCTTCGGCTTTGTTCTTACTGCACGCACTGCGAAGTTATGGCGGCTAGAATGTCGGCGGAAGGGTGGTTTAAACCCTTCCCCTTTTTTTCTCGAAAATCAGTTTGTGTTCGCGATTGCCATTTTGATGCTATCGTGTAAGAAGTTAGTCAAGTGGGAATACAGGACCGCATCCCGTTCCTCGGTATGGCCATTATTGCCGGAGTTAGAGATTGAAATATTTTAGGTACCCTAAAAATAAGGGTAGAAAAAAGTGCGGCGGATTTGCCGCATATTAGCGGTGATTACTAGGCAACCTGCGGGGATGCTACAGTTAAAAGGGCGGGCCTCTGAGTCGCTTCGTTTTCCTTGTGTATAAACAATTCCGTTTTGGAAGGTCAAAATGACCATTTTTTGAAATTTTGCCGGCCTCTCCTGTCCAAACGAACGGGGATAGAGAGTTGTCCTTTATACTGAAGATAGAGTTCGACAAGCTGTATTCAACGCACTCTTCGGCTTTGTTCTTACTGCACGCACTGCGAAGTTATGGCGGCTAGAATGTCGGCGGAAGGGTGGTTTAAACCCTTCCCTTTTTTTCTCGAAAATCAGTTTGTGTTCGCGATTGCCATTTTGATGCTATCGTGTAAGAAGTTAGTCAAGGGGGAATACAGGACCGCATCCCGTTCCTCGGTATGGCCATTATTGCCGGAGTTAGAGTCTGAAATATTTTAGGTACCCTAAAAATAAGGGTAGAAAAAAGTGCGGCGGATTTGCCGCATATTAGCGGTGATTACTAGGCAACCTGCGGGGATGCTACAGTTAAAAGGGCGGGCCTCTGAGTCGCTTCGTTTCCTTGTGTATAAACAATTCCGTTTTGGAAGGTCAAAATGACCATTTTTTTAAATTTTGCCGGCCTCTCCTGTCCAAACGAACGGGGATAGAGAGTTGTCCTTTATACTGAAGATAGAGTTCGACAAGCTGTATTCAACGCACTCTTCGGCTTTGTTCTTACTGCACGCACTGCGAAGTTATGGCGGCTAGAATGTCGGCGGAAGGGTGGTTTAAACCCTTCCCCTTTTTTTCTCGAAAATCAGTTTGTGTTCGCGATTGCCATTTTGATGCTATCGTGTAAGAAGTTAGTCAAGGGGGAATACAGGACCGCATCCCGTTCCTCGGTATGGCCATTATTGCCGGAGTTAGAGTCTGAAATATTTTAGGTACCCTAAAAATAAGGGTAGAAAAAAGTGCGGCGGATTTGCCGCATATTAGCGGTGATTACTAGGCAACCTGCGGGGATGCTACAGTTAAAAGGGCGGGCCTCTGAGTCGCTTCGTTTCCTTGTGTATAAACAATTCCGTTTTGGAAGGTCAAAATGACCATTTTTTGAAATTTTGCCGGCCTCTCCTGTCCAAACGAAGGGGGATAGAGAGTTGTCCTTTATACTGAAGATAGAGTTCGACAAGCTGTATTCAACGCACTCTTCGGCTTTGTTCTTACTGCACGCACTGCGAAGTTATGGCGGCTAGAATGTCGGCGGAAGGGTGGTTTAAACCCTTCCCCTTTTTTTCTCGAAAATCAGTTTGTGTTCGCGATTGCCATTTTGATGCTATCGTGTAAGAAGTTAGTCAAGGGGGAATACAGGACCGCATCCCGTTCCTCGGTATGGCCATTATTGCCGGAGTTAGAGTCTGAAATATTTTAGGTACCCTAAAAATAAGGGTAGAAAAAAGTGCGGCGGATTTGCCGCATTTTAGCGGTGATTACTAGGCAACCTGCGGGGATGCTACAGTTAAAAGGGCGGGCCTCTGAGTCGCTTCGTTTTCCTTGTGTATAAACAATTCCGTTTTGGAAGGTCAAAATGCCCATTTTTTGAAATTTTGCCGGCCTCTCCTGTCCAAACGAACGGGGATAGAGAGTTGTCCTTTATACTGAAGATAGAGTTCGACAAGCTGTATTCAACGCACTCTTCGGCTTTGTTCTTACTGCACGCACTGCGAGGTTATGGCGGCTAGAATGTCGGCGGAAGGGTGGTTTAAACCCTTCCCCTTTTTTTCTCGAAAATCAGTTTGTGTTCGCGATTGCCATTTTGATGCTATCGTGTAAGAAGTTAGTCAAGGGGGAATACAGGACCGCATCCCGTTCCTCGGTATGGCCATTATTGCCGGAGTTAGAGTCTGAAATATTTTAGGTACCCTAAAAATAAGGGTAGAAAAAAGTGCGGCGGATTTGCCGCATATTAGCGGTGATTACTAGGCAACCTGCGGGGATGCTACAGTTAAAAGGGCGGGCCTCTGAGTCGCTTCGTTTTCCTTGTGTATAAACAATTCCGTTTTGGAAGGTCAAAATGACCATTTTTTGAAATTTTGCCGGCCTCTCCTGTCCAAACGAACGGGGATAGAGAGTTGTCCTTTATACTGAAGATAGAGTTCGACAAGCTGTATTCAACGCACTCTTCGGCTTTGTTCTTACTGCACGCACTGCGAAGTTATGGCGGCTAGAATGTCGGCGGAAGGGTGGTTTATACCCTTCCCCTTTTTTTCTCGAAAATCAGTTTGTGTTCGCGATTGCCATTTTGATGCTATCGTGTAAGAAGTTAGTCAAGGGGGAATACAGGACCGCATCCCGTTCCTCGGTATGGCCATTATTGCCGGAGTTAGAGATTGAAATATTTTAGGTACCCTAAAAATAAGGGTAGAAAAAAGTGCGGCGGATTTGCCGCATATTAGCGGTGATTACTAGGCAACCTGCGGGGATGCTACAGTTAAAAGGGCGGGCCTCTGAGTCGCTTCGTTTTCCTTGTGTATAAACAATTCCGTTTTGGAAGGTCAAAATGACCATTTTTTGAAATTTTGCCGGCCTCTCCTGTCCAAACGAACGGGGATAGAGAGTTGTCCTTTATACTGAAGATAGAGTTCGACAAGCTGTATTCAACGCACTCTTCGGCTTTGTTCTTACTGCACGCACTGCGAAGTTATGGCGGCTAGAATGTCGGCGGAAGGGTGGTTTAAACCCTTCCCCTTTTTTTCTCGAAAATCAGTTTGTGTTCGCGATTGCCATTTTGATGCTATCGTGTAAGAAGTTAGTCAAGGGGGAATACAGGACCGCATCCCGTTCCTCGGTATGGCCATTATTGCCGGAGTTAGAGTCTGAAATATTTTAGGTACCCTAAAAATAAGGGTAGAAAAAAGTGCGGCGGATTTGCCGCATATTAGCGGTGATTACTAGGCAACCTGCGGGGATGCTACAGTTAAAAGGGCGGGCCTCTGAGTCGCTTCGTTTCCTTGTGTATAAACAATTCCGTTTTGGAAGGTCAAAATGACCATTTTTTGAAATTTTGCCGGCCTCTCCTGTCCAAACGAACGGGGATAGAGAGTTGTCCTTTATACTGAAGATAGAGTTCGACAAGCTGTATTCAACGCACTCTTCGGCTTTGTTCTTACTGCACGCACTGCGAAGTTATGGCGGCTAGAATGTCGGCGGAAGGGTGGTTTAAACCCTTCCCCTTTTTTTCTCGAAAATCAGTTTGTGTTCGCGATTGCCATTTTGATGCTATCGTGTAAGAAGTTAGTCAAGGGGGAATACAGGACCGCATCCCGTTCCTCGGTATGGCCATTATTGCCGGAGTTAGAGTCTGAAATATTTTAGGTACCCTAAAAATAAGGGTAGAAAAAAGTGCGGCGGATTTGCCGCATTTTAGCGGTGATTACTAGGCAACCTGCGGGGATGCTACAGTTAAAAGGGCGGGCCTCTGAGTCGCTTCGTTTTCCTTGTGTATAAACAATTCCGTTTTGGAAGGTCAAAATGACCATTTTTTGAAATTTTGCCGGCCTCTCCTGTCCAAACGAACGGGGATAGAGAGTTGTCCTTTATACTGAAGATAGAGTTCGACAAGCTGTATTCAACGCACTCTTCGGCTTTGTTCTTACTGCACGCACTGCGAGGTTATGGCGGCTAGAATGTCGGCGGAAGGGTGGTTTAAACCCTTCCCCTTTTTTTCTCGAAAATCAGTTTGTGTTCGCGATTGCCATTTTGATGCTATCGTGTAAGAAGTTAGTCAAGGGGGAATACAGGACCGCATCCCGTTCCTCGGTATGGCCATTATTGCCGGAGTTAGAGTCTGAAATATTTTAGGTACCCTAAAAATAAGGGTAGAAAAAAGTGCGGCGGATTTGCCGCATATTAGCGGTGATTACTAGGCAACCTGCGGGGATGCTACAGTTAAAAGGGCGGGCCTCTGAGTCGCTTCGTTTTCCTTGTGTATAAACAATTCCGTTTTGGAAGGTCAAAATGACCATTTTTTGAAATTTTGCCGGCCTCTCCTGTCCAAACGAACGGGGATAGAGAGTTGTCCTTTATACTGAAGATAGAGTTCGACAAGCTGTATTCAACGCACTCTTCGGCTTTGTTCTTACTGCACGCACTGCGAAGTTATGGCGGCTAGAATGTCGGCGGAAGGGTGGTTTAAACCCTTCCCCTTTTTTTCTCGAAAATCAGTTTGTGTTCGCGATTGCCATTTTGATGCTATCGTGTAAGAAGTTAGTCAAGGGGGAATACAGGACCGCATCCCGTTCCTCGGTATGGCCATTATTGCCGGAGTTAGAGTCTGAAATATTTTAGGTACCCTAAAAATAAGGGTAGAAAAAAGTGCGGCGGATTTGCCGCATATTAGCGGTGATTACTAGGCAACCTGCGGGGATGCTACAGTTAAAAGGGCGGGCCTCTGAGTCGCTTCGTTTTCCTTGTGTATAAACAATTCCGTTTTGGAAGGTCAAAATGACCATTTTTTGAAATTTTGCCGGCCTCTCCTGTCCAAACGAACGGGGATAGAGAGTTGTCCTTTATACTGAAGATAGAGTTCGACAAGCTGTATTCAACGCACTCTTCGGCTTTGTTCTTACTGCACGCACTGCGAAGTTATGGCGGCTAGAATGTCGGCGGAAGGGTGGTTTAAACCCTTCCCCTTTTTTTCTCGAAAATCAGTTTGTGTTCGCGATTGCCATTTTGATGCTATCGTGTAAGAAGTTAGTCAAGGGGGAATACAGGACCGCATCCCGTTCCTCGGTATGGCCATTGTTGCCGGAGTTAGAATCTGAAATATTTTAGGTACCCTAAAAATAAGGGTAGAAAAAAGTGCGGGCGGATTTGCCGCATATTAGCGGTGATTACTAGGCAACCTGCGGGGATGCTACAGTTAAAAGGGCGGGCCTCTGAGTCGCTTCGTTTTCCTTGTGTATAAACAATTCCGTTTTGGAAGGTCAAAATGACCATTTTTTGAAATTTTGCCGGCCTCTCCTGTCCAAACGAACGGGGATAGAGAGTTGTCCTTTATACTGAAGATAGAGTTCGACAAGCTGTATTCAACGCACTCTTCGGCTTTGTTCTTACTGCACGCACTGCGAAGTTATGGCGGCTAGAATGTCGGCGGAAGGGTGGTTTAAACCCTTCCCCTTTTTTTCTCGAAAATCAGTTTGTGTTCGCGATTGCCATTTTGATGCTATCGTGTAAGAAGTTAGTCAAGGGGGAATACAGGACCGCATCCCGTTCCTCGGTATGGCCATTATTGCCGGAGTTAGAGTCTGAAATATTTTAGGTACCCTAAAAATAAGGGTAGAAAAAAGTGCGGCGGATTTGCCGCATATTAGCGGTGATTACTAGGCAACCTGCGGGGATGCTACAGTTAAAAGGGCGGGCCTCTGAGTCGCTTCGTTTCCTTGTGTATAAACAATTCCGTTTTGGAAGGTCAAAATGACCATTTTTTGAAATTTTGCCGGCCTCTCCTGTCCAAACGAACGGGGATAGAGAGTTGTCCTTTATACTGAAGATAGAGTTCGACAAGCTGTATTCAACGCACTCTTCGGCTTTGTTCTTACTGCACGCACTGCGAAGTTATGGCGGCTAGAATGTCGGCGGAAGGGTGGTTTAAACCCTTCCCCTTTTTTTCTCGAAAATCAGTTTGTGTTCGCGATTGCCATTTTGATGCTATCGTGTAAGAAGTTAGTCAAGGGGGAATACAGGACCGCATCCCGTTCCTCGGTATGGCCATTATTGCCGGAGTTAGAGTCTGAAATATTTTAGGTACCCTAAAAATAAGGGTAGAAAAAAGTGCGGCGGATTTGCCGCATTTTAGCGGTGATTACTAGGCAACCTGCGGGGATGCTACAGTTAAAAGGGCGGGCCTCTGAGTCGCTTCGTTTTCCTTGTGTATAAACAATTCCGTTTTGGAAGGTCAAAATGCCCATTTTTTGAAATTTTGCCGGCCTCTCCTGTCCAAACGAACGGGGATAGAGAGTTGTCCTTTATACTGAAGATAGAGTTCGACAAGCTGTATTCAACGCACTCTTCGGCTTTGTTCTTACTGCACGCACTGCGAGGTTATGGCGGCTAGAATGTCGGCGGAAGGGTGGTTTAAACCCTTCCCCTTTTTTTCTCGAAAATCAGTTTGTGTTCGCGATTGCCATTTTGATGCTATCGTGTAAGAAGTTAGTCAAGGGGGAATACAGGACCGCATCCCGTTCCTCGGTATGGCCATTATTGCCGGAGTTAGAGTCTGAAATATTTTAGGTACCCTAAAAATAAGGGTAGAAAAAAGTGCGGCGGATTTGCCGCATATTAGCGGTGATTACTAGGCAACCTGCGGGGATGCTACAGTTAAAAGGGCGGGCCTCTGAGTCGCTTCGTTTTCCTTGTGTATAAACAATTCCGTTTTGGAAGGTCAAAATGACCATTTTTTGAAATTTTGCCGGCCTCTCCTGTCCAAACGAACGGGGATAGAGAGTTGTCCTTTATACTGAAGATAGAGTTCGACAAGCTGTATTCAACGCACTCTTCGGCTTTGTTCTTACTGCACGCACTGCGAAGTTATGGCGGCTAGAATGTCGGCGGAAGGGTGGTTTATACCCTTCCCCTTTTTTTCTCGAAAATCAGTTTGTGTTCGCGATTGCCATTTTGATGCTATCGTGTAAGAAGTTAGTCAAGGGGGAATACAGGACCGCATCCCGTTCCTCGGTATGGCCATTATTGCCGGAGTTAGAGATTGAAATATTTTAGGTACCCTAAAAATAAGGGTAGAAAAAAGTGCGGCGGATTTGCCGCATATTAGCGGTGATTACTAGGCAACCTGCGGGGATGCTACAGTTAAAAGGGCGGGCCTCTGAGTCGCTTCGTTTTCCTTGTGTATAAACAATTCCGTTTTGGAAGGTCAAAATGACCATTTTTTGAAATTTTGCCGGCCTCTCCTGTCCAAACGAACGGGGATAGAGAGTTGTCCTTTATACTGAAGATAGAGTTCGACAAGCTGTATTCAACGCACTCTTCGGCTTTGTTCTTACTGCACGCACTGCGAAGTTATGGCGGCTAGAATGTCGGCGGAAGGGTGGTTTAAACCCTTCCCCTTTTTTTCTCGAAAATCAGTTTGTGTTCGCGATTGCCATTTTGATGCTATCGTGTAAGAAGTTAGTCAAGGGGGAATACAGGACCGCATCCCGTTCCTCGGTATGGCCATTATTGCCGGAGTTAGAGTCTGAAATATTTTAGGTACCCTAAAAATAAGGGTAGAAAAAAGTGCGGCGGATTTGCCGCATATTAGCGGTGATTACTAGGCAACCTGCGGGGATGCTACAGTTAAAAGGGCGGGCCTCTGAGTCGCTTCGTTTCCTTGTGTATAAACAATTCCGTTTTGGAAGGTCAAAATGACCATTTTTTGAAATTTTGCCGGCCTCTCCTGTCCAAACGAACGGGGATAGAGAGTTGTCCTTTATACTGAAGATAGAGTTCGACAAGCTGTATTCAACGCACTCTTCGGCTTTGTTCTTACTGCACGCACTGCGAAGTTATGGCGGCTAGAATGTCGGCGGAAGGGTGGTTTAAACCCTTCCCCTTTTTTTCTCGAAAATCAGTTTGTGTTCGCGATTGCCATTTTGATGCTATCGTGTAAGAAGTTAGTCAAGGGGGAATACAGGACCGCATCCCGTTCCTCGGTATGGCCATTATTGCCGGAGTTAGAGTCTGAAATATTTTAGGTACCCTAAAAATAAGGGTAGAAAAAAGTGCGGCGGATTTGCCGCATTTTAGCGGTGATTACTAGGCAACCTGCGGGGATGCTACAGTTAAAAGGGCGGGCCTCTGAGTCGCTTCGTTTTCCTTGTGTATAAACAATTCCGTTTTGGAAGGTCAAAATGACCATTTTTTGAAATTTTGCCGGCCTCTCCTGTCCAAACGAACGGGGATAGAGAGTTGTCCTTTATACTGAAGATAGAGTTCGACAAGCTGTATTCAACGCACTCTTCGGCTTTGTTCTTACTGCACGCACTGCGAGGTTATGGCGGCTAGAATGTCGGCGGAAGGGTGGTTTAAACCCTTCCCCTTTTTTTCTCGAAAATCAGTTTGTGTTCGCGATTGCCATTTTGATGCTATCGTGTAAGAAGTTAGTCAAGGGGGAATACAGGACCGCATCCCGTTCCTCGGTATGGCCATTATTGCCGGAGTTAGAGTCTGAAATATTTTAGGTACCCTAAAAATAAGGGTAGAAAAAAGTGCGGCGGATTTGCCGCATATTAGCGGTGATTACTAGGCAACCTGCGGGGATGCTACAGTTAAAAGGGCGGGCCTCTGAGTCGCTTCGTTTTCCTTGTGTATAAACAATTCCGTTTTGGAAGGTCAAAATGACCATTTTTTGAAATTTTGCCGGCCTCTCCTGTCCAAACGAACGGGGATAGAGAGTTGTCCTTTATACTGAAGATAGAGTTCGACAAGCTGTATTCAACGCACTCTTCGGCTTTGTTCTTACTGCACGCACTGCGAAGTTATGGCGGCTAGAATGTCGGCGGAAGGGTGGTTTAAACCCTTCCCCTTTTTTTCTCGAAAATCAGTTTGTGTTCGCGATTGCCATTTTGATGCTATCGTGTAAGAAGTTAGTCAAGGGGGAATACAGGACCGCATCCCGTTCCTCGGTATGGCCATTATTGCCGGAGTTAGAGTCTGAAATATTTTAGGTACCCTAAAAATAAGGGTAGAAAAAAGTGCGGCGGATTTGCCGCATATTAGCGGTGATTACTAGGCAACCTGCGGGGATGCTACAGTTAAAAGGGCGGGCCTCTGAGTCGCTTCGTTTTCCTTGTGTATAAACAATTCCGTTTTGGAAGGTCAAAATGACCATTTTTTGAAATTTTGCCGGCCTCTCCTGTCCAAACGAACGGGGATAGAGAGTTGTCCTTTATACTGAAGATAGAGTTCGACAAGCTGTATTCAACGCACTCTTCGGCTTTGTTCTTACTGCACGCACTGCGAAGTTATGGCGGCTAGAATGTCGGCGGAAGGGTGGTTTAAACCCTTCCCCTTTTTTTTCACGAAAATCTGTTTGTGTTCGCGATTGCCATTTTGATGCTATCGTGTAAGAAGTTAGTCAAGGGGGAATACAGGACCGCATCCCGTTCCTCGGTATGGCCATTGTTGCCGGAGTTAGAATCTGAAATATTTTAGGTACCCTAAAAATAAGGGTAGAAAAAAGTGCGGGCGGATTTGCCGCATATTAGCGGTGATTACTAGGCAACCTGCGGGGATGCTACAGTTAAAAGGGCGGGCCTCTGAGTCGCTTCGTTTTCCTTGTGTATAAACAATTCCGTTTTGGAAGGTCAAAATGACCATTTTTTGAAATTTTGCCGGCCTCTCCTGTCCAAACGAACGGGGATAGAGAGTTGTCCTTTATACTGAAGATAGAGTTCGACAAGCTGTATTCAACGCACTCTTCGGCTTTGTTCTTACTGCACGCACTGCGAAGTTATGGCGGCTAGAATGTCGGCGGAAGGGTGGTTTAAACCCTTCCCCTTTTTTTCTCGAAAATCAGTTTGTGTTCGCGATTGCCATTTTGATGCTATCGTGTAAGAAGTTAGTCAAGGGGGAATACAGGACCGCATCCCGTTCCTCGGTATGGCCATTATTGCCGGAGTTAGAGTCTGAAATATTTTAGGTACCCTAAAAATAAGGGTAGAAAAAAGTGCGGCGGATTTGCCGCATATTAGCGGTGATTACTAGGCAACCTGCGGGAATGCAACAGTTAAAAGGGCGGGCTTCTGAGTCGCTTCGTTTTCCTTGTGTATAAACAATTCCGTTTTGGAAGGTCAAAATGACCATTTTTTGAAATTTTGCCGGCCTCTCCTGTCCAAACGAACGGGGATAGAGAGTTGTCCTTTATACTGAAGATAGAGTTCGACAAGCTGTATTCAACGCACTCTTCGGCTTTGTTCTTACTGCACGCACTGCGAAGTTATGGCGGCTAGAATGTCGGCCCTTCCCCTTTCTCGAAAATCAGTTTGTGTTCGCCATTGCCATTTTGATGCTATCGTGTAAGAAGTTAGTCAAGGGGGAATACAGGACCGCATCCCGTTCCTCGGTATGGCCATTATTGCCGGAGTTAGAGTCTGAAATATTTTAGGTACCCTAAAAATAAGGGTAGAAAAAAGTGCGGCGGATTTGCCGCATATTAGCGGTGATTACTAGGCAACCTGCGGGGATGTTACAGTTAAAAGGGCGGGCCTCTGAGTCGCTTCGTTTTCCTTGTGTATAAACAATTCCGTTTTGGAAGGTCAAAATGACCATTTTTTGAAATTTTGCCGGCCTCTCCTGTCCAAACGAACGGGGATAGAGAGTTGTCCTTTATACTGAAGATAGAGTTCGACAAGCTGTATTCAACGCACTCTTCGGCTTTGTTCTTACTGCACGCACTGCGAGGTTATGGCGGCTAGAATGTCGGCGGAAGGGTGGTTTAAACCCTTCCCCTTTTTTTCTCGAAAATCAGTTTGTGTTCGCGATTGCCATTTTGATGCTATCGTGTAAGAAGTTAGTCAAGGGGGAATACAGGACCGCATCCCGTTCCTCTGTATGGCCATTATTGCCGGAGTTAGAGTCTGAAATATTTTAGGTACCCTAAAAATAAGGGTAGAAAAAAGTGCGGCGGATTTGCCGCATATTAGCGGTGATTACTAGGCAACCTGCGGGGATGCTACAGTTAAAAGGGCGGGCCTCTGAGTCGCTTCGTTTTCCTTGTGTATAAACAATTCCGTTTTGGAAGGTCAAAATGACCATTTTTTGAAATTTTGCCGGCCTCTCCTGTCCAAACGAACGGGGATAGAGAGTTGTCCTTTATACTGAAGATAGAGTTCGACAAGCTGTATTCAACGCACTCTTCGGCTTTGTTCTTGCTGCACGCACTGCGAAGTTATGGCGGCTAGAATGTCGGCCCTTCCCCTTTCTCGAAAATCAGTTTGTGTTCGCGATTGCCATTTTGATGCTATCGTGTAAGAAGTTAGTCAAGGGGGAATACAGGACCGCATCCCGTTCCTCGGTATGGCCATTATTGCCGGAGTTAGAGTCTGAAATATTTTAGGTACCCTAAAAATAAGGGTAGAAAAAAGTGCGGCGGATTTGCCGCATATTAGCGGTGATTACTAGGCAACCTGCGGGGATGCTACAGTTAAAAGGGCGGGCCTCTGAGTCGCTTCGTTTTCCTTGTGTATAAACAATTCCGTTTTGGAAGGTCAAAATGACCATTTTTTTAAATTTTGCCGGCCTCTCCTGTCCAAACGAACGGGGATAGAGAGTTGTCCTTTATACTGAAGATAGAGTTCGACAAGCTGTATTCAACGCACTCTTCGGCTTTGTTCTTACTGCACGCACTGCGAAGTTATGGCGGCTAGAATGTCGGCGGAAGGGTGGTTTAAACCCTTCCCCTTTTTTTCTCGAAAATCAGTTTGTGTTCGCGATTGCCATTTTGATGCTATCGTGTAAGAAGTTAGTCAAGGGGGAATACAGGACCGCATCCCGTTCCTCGGTATGGCCATTATTGCCGGAGTTAGAGTCTGAAATATTTTAGGTACCCTAAAAATAAGGGTAGAAAAAAGTGCGGCGGATTTGCCGCATATTAGCGGTGATTACTAGGCAACCTGCGGGGATGCTACAGTTAAAAGGGCGGGCCTCTGAGTCGCTTCGTTTTCCTTGTGTATAAACAATTCCGTTTTGGAAGGTCAAAATGACCATTTTTTGAAATTTTGCCGGCCTCTCCTGTCCAAACGAACGGGGATAGAGAGTTGTCCTTTATACTGAAGATAGAGTTCGACAAGCTGTATTCAACGCACTCTTCGGCTTTGTTCTTACTGCACGCACTGCGAAGTTATGGCGGCTAGAATGTCGGCGGAAGGGTGGTTCCCCTTTTTTTCTCGAAAATCAGTTTGTGTTCGCGATTGCCATTTTGATGCTATCGTGTAAGAAGTTAGTCAAGGGGGAATACAGGACCGCATCCCGTTCCTCGGTATGGCCATTATTGCCGGAGTTAGAGTCTGAAATATTTTAGGTACCCTAAAAATAAGGGTAGAAAAAAGTGCGGCGGATTTGCCGCATATTAGCGGTGATTACTAGGCAACCTGCGGGGATGCTACAGTTAAAAGGGCGGGCCTCTGAGTCGCTTCGTTTTCCTTGTGTATAAACAATTCCGTTTTGGAAGGTCAAAATGACCATTTTTTGAAATTTTGCCGGCCTCTCCTGTCCAAACGAACGGGGATAGAGAGTTGTCCTTTATACTGAAGATAGAGTTCGACAAGCTGTATTCAACGCACTCTTCGGCTTTGTTCTTACTGCACGCACTGCGAGGTTATGGCGGCTAGAATGTCGGCGGAAGGGTGGTTTAAACCCTTCCCCTTTTTTTCTCGAAAATCAGTTTGTGTTCGCGATTGCCATTTTGATGCTATCGTGTAAGAAGTTAGTCAAGGGGGAATACAGGACCGCATCCCGTTCCTCGGTATGGCCATTATTGCCGGAGTTAGAGTCTGAAATATTTTAGGTACCCTAAAAATAAGGGTAGAAAAAAGTGCGGCGGATTTGCCGCATATTAGCGGTGATTACTAGGCAACCTGCGGGGATGCTACAGTTAAAAGGGCGGGCCTCTGAGTCGCTTCGTTTTCCTTGTGTATAAACAATTCCGTTTTGGAAGGTCAAAATGACCATTTTTTGAAATTTTGCCGGCCTCTCCTGTCCAAACGAACGGGGATAGAGAGTTGTCCTTTATACTGAAGATAGAGTTCGACAAGCTGTATTCAACGCACTCTTCGGCTTTGTTCTTACTGCACGCACTGCGAAGTTATGGCGGCTAGAATGTCGGCGGAAGGGTGGTTTAAACCCTTCCCCTTTTTTTCTCGAAAATCAGTTTGTGTTCGCGATTGCCATTTTGATGCTATCGTGTAAGAAGTTAGTCAAGGGGGAATACAGGACCGCATCCCGTTCCTCGGTATGGCCATTATTGCCGGAGTTAGAGTCTGAAATATTTTAGGTACCCTAAAAATAAGGGTAGAAAAAAGTGCGGCGGATTTGCCGCATATTAGAGGTGATTACTAGGCAACCTGCGGGGATGCTACAGTTAAAAGGGCGGGCCTCTGAGTCGCTTCGTTTTCCTTGTGTATAAACAATTCCGTTTTGGAAGGTCAAAATGACCATTTTTTGAAATTTTGCCGGCCTCTCCTGTCCAAACGAACGGGGATAGAGAGTTGTCCTTTATACTGAAGATAGAGTTCGACAAGCTGTATTCAACGCACTCTTCGGCTTTGTTCTTACTGCACGCACTGCGAAGTTATGGCGGCTAGAATGTCGGCCCTTTTTTTCTCGAAAATCAGTTTGTGTTCGCGATTGCCATTTTGATGCTATCGTGTAAGAAGTTAGTCAAGGGGGAATACAGGACCGCATCCCGTTCCTCGGTATGGCCATTATTGCCGGAGTTAGAGTCTGAAATATTTTAGGTACCCTAAAAATAAGGGTAGAAAAAAGTGCGGCGGATTTGCCGCATATTAGCGGTGATTACTAGGCAACCTGCGGGGATGCTACAGTTAAAAGGGCGGGCCTCTGAGTCGCTTCGTTTTCCTTGTGTATAAACAATTCCGTTTTGGAAGGTCAAAATGACCATTTTTTGAAATTTTGCCGGCCTCTCCTGTCCAAACGAACGGGGATAGAGAGTTGTCCTTTATACTGAAGATAGAGTTCGACAAGCTGTATTCAACGCACTCTTCGGCTTTGTTCTTACTGCACGCACTGCGAAGTTATGGCGGCTAGAATGTCGGCCCTTTTTTTCTCGAAAATCAGTTTGTGTTCGCGATTGCCATTTTGATGCTATCGTGTAAGAAGTTAGTCAAGGGGGAATACAGGACCGCATCCCGTTCCTCGGTATGGCCATTATTGCCGGAGTTAGAGTCTGAAATATTTTAGGTACCCTAAAAATAAGGGTAGAAAAAAGTGCGGCGGATTTGCCGCATATTAGCGGTGATTACTAGGCAACCTGCGGGGATGCTACAGTTAAAAGGGCGGGCCTCTGAGTCGCTTCGTTTTCCTTGTGTATAAACAATTCCGTTTTGGAAGGTCAAAATGACCATTTTTTTAAATTTTGCCGGCCTCTCCTGTCCAAACGAACGGGGATAGAGAGTTGTCCTTTATACTGAAGATAGAGTTCGACAAGCTGTATTCAACGCACTCCTCGGCTTTGTTCTTACTGCACGCACTGCGAAGTTATGGCGGCTAGAATGTCGGCGGAAGGGTTTACCTTCCCCTTTTTTTCTCGAAAATCAGTTTGTGTTCGCGATTGCCATTTTGATGCTATCGTGTAAGAAGTTAGTCAAGGGGGAATACAGGACCGCATCCCGTTCCTCGGTATGGCCATTATTGCCGGAGTTAGAGTCTGAAATATTTTAGGTACCCTAAAAATAAGGGTAGAAAAAAGTGCGGCGGATTTGCCGCATATTAGCGGTGATTACTAGGCAACCTGCGGGGATGCTACAGTTAAAAGGGCGGGCCTCTGAGTCGCTTCGTTTTCCTTGTGTATAAACAATTCCGTTTTGGAAGGTCAAAATGACCATTTTTTGAAATTTTGCCGGCCTCTCCTGTCCAAACGAACGGGGATAGAGAGTTGTCCTTTATACTGAAGATAGAGTTCGACAAGCTGTATTCAACGCACTCTTCGGCTTTGTTCTTACTGCACGCACTGCGAAGTTATGGCGGCTAGAATGTCGGCCCTTTTTTTCTCGAAAATCAGTTTGTGTTCGCGATTGCCATTTTGATGCTATCGTGTAAGAAGTTAGTCAAGGGGGAATACAGGACCGCATCCCGTTCCTCGGTATGGCCATTATTGCCGGAGTTAGAGTCTGAAATATTTTAGGTACCCTAAAAATAAGGGTAGAAAAAAGTGCGGCGGATTTGCCGCATATTAGCGGTGATTACTAGGCAACCTGCGGGGATGCTACAGTTAAAAGGGCGGGCCTCTGAGTCGCTTCGTTTTCCTTGTGTATAAACAATTCCGTTTTGGAAAGTCAAAATGACCATTTTTGAAATTTTGCCGGCCTCTCCTGTCCAAACGAACGGGGATAGAGAGTTGTCCTTTATACTGAAGATAAAGTTCGACAAGCTGTATTCAACGCACTCTTCGGCTTTGTTCTTACTGCACGCACTGCGAAGTTATGGCGGCTAGAATGTCGGCCCTTCCCCTTTCTCGAAAATCAGTGTGTGTTCGCGATTGCCATTTTGATGCTATCGTGTAAGAAGTTAGTCAAGGGGGAATACAGGACCGCATCCCGTTCCTCGGTATGGCCATTATTGCCGGAGTTAGAGTCTGAAATATTTTAGGTACCCTAAAAATAAGGGTAGAAAAAAGTGCGGCGGATTTGCCGCATATTAGCGGTGATTACTAGGCAACCTGCGGGGATGCTACAGTTAAAAGGGCGGGCCTCTGAGTCGCTTCGTTTTCCTTGTGTATAAACAATTCCGTTTTGGAAGGTCAAAATGACCATTTTTTGAAATTTTGCCGGCCTCTCCTGTCCAAACGAACGGGGATAGAGAGTTGTCCTTTATACTGAAGATAGAGTTCGACAAGCTGTATTCAACGCACTCTTCGGCTTTGTTTTTACTGAACGCACTGCGAAGTTATGGCGGCTAGAATGTCGGCCCTTCCCCTTTCTCGAAAATCAGTTTGTGTTCGCGATTGCCATTTTGATGCTATCGTGTAAGAAGTTAGTCAAGGGGGAATACAGGACCGCATCCCGTTCCTCGGTATGGCCATTATTGCCGGAGTTAGAGTCTGAAATATTTTAGGTACCCTAAAAATAAGGGTAGAAAAAAGTGCGGCGGATTTGCCGCATATTAGCGGTGATTACTAGGCAACCTGCGGGGATGCTACAGTTAAAAGGGCGGGCCTCTGAGTCGCTTCGTTTTCCTTGTGTATAAACAATTCCATTTTGGAAGGTCAAAATGACCATTTTTTGAAATTTTGCCGGCCTCTCCTGTCCAAACGAACGGGGATAGAGAGTTGTCCTTTATACTGAAGATAGAGTTCGACAAGCTGTATTCAACGCACTCTTCGGCTTTGTTCTTACTGCACGCACTGCGAAGTTATGGCGGCTAGAATGTCGGCGGAAGGGTGGTTTAAACCCTTCCCCTTTTTTTCTCGAAAATCAGTTTGTGTTCGCGATTGCCATTTTGATGCTATCGTGTAAGAAGTTAGTCAAGGGGGAATACAGGACCGCATCCCGTTCCTCGGTATGGCCATTATTGCCGGAGTTAGAGTCTGAAATATTTTAGGTACCCTAAAAATAAGGGTAGAAAAAAGTGCGGCGGATTTGCCGCATATTAGCGGTGATTACTAGGCAACCTGCGGGGATGCTACAGTTAAAAGGGCGGGCCTCTGAGTCGCTTCGTTTTCCTTGTGTATAAACAATTCCGTTTTGGAAGGTCAAAATGACCATTTTTTGAAATTTTGCCGGCCTCTCCTGTCCAAACGAACGGGGATAGAGAGTTGTCCTTTATACTGAAGATAGAGTTCGACAAGCTGTATTCAACGCACTCTTCGGCTTTGTTCTTACTGCACGCACTGCGAAGTTATGGCGGCTAGAATGTCGGCGGAAGGGTGGTTTAAACCCTTCCCCTTTTTTTCTCGAAAATCAGTTTGTGTTCGCGATTGCCATTTTGATGCTATCGTGTAAGAAGTTAGTCAAGGGGGAATACAGGACCGCATCCCGTTCCTCGGTATGGCCATTATTGCCGGAGTTAGAGTCTGAAATATTTTAGGTACCCTAAAAATAAGGGTAGAAAAAAGTGCGGCGGATTTGCCGCATATTAGCGGTGATTACTAGGCAACCTGCGGGGATGCTACAGTTAAAAGGGCGGGCCTCTGAGTCGCTTCGTTTTCCTTGTGTATAAACAATTCCGTTTTGGAAGGTCAAAATGACCATTTTTTGAAATTTTGCCGGCCTCTCCTGTCCAAACGAACGGGGATAGAGAGTTGTCCTTTATACTGAAGATAGAGTTCGACAAGCTGTATTCAACGCACTCTTCGGCTTTGTTCTTACTGCACGCACTGCGAAGTTATGGCGGCTAGAATGTCGGCGGAAGGGTGGTTTAAACCCTTCCCCTTTTTTTCTCGAAAATCAGTTTGTGTTCGCGATTGCCATTTTGATGCTATCCTGTAAGAAGTTAGTCAAGGGGGAATACAGGACCGCATCCCGTTCCTCGGTATGGCCATTATTGCCGGAGTTAGAGTCTGAAATATTTTAGGTACCCTAAAAATAAGGGTAGAAAAAAGTGCGGCGGATTTGCCGCATATTAGAGGTGATTACTAGGCAACCTGCGGGGATGCTACAGTTAAAAGGGCGGGCCTCTGAGTCGCTTCGTTTTCCTTGTGTATAAACAATTCCGTTTTGGAAGGTCAAAATGACCATTTTTTGAAATTTTGCCGGCCTCTCCTGTCCAAACGAACGGGGATAGAGAGTTGTCCTTTATACTGAAGATAGAGTTCGACAAGCTGTATTCAACGCACTCTTCGGCTTTGTTCTTACTGCACGCACTGCGAAGTTATGGCGGCTAGAATGTCGGCCCTTTTTTTCTCGAAAATCAGTTTGTGTTCGCGATTGCCATTTTGATGCTATCGTGTAAGAAGTTAGTCAAGGGGGAATACAGGACCGCATCCCGTTCCTCGGTATGGCCATTATTGCCGGAGTTAGAGTCTGAAATATTTTAGGTACCCTAAAAATAAGGGTAGAAAAAAGTGCGGCGGATTTGCCGCATATTAGCAGTGATTACTAGGCAACCTGCGGGGATGCTACAGTTAAAAGGGCGGGCCTCTGAGTCGCTTCGTTTTCCTTGTGTATAAACAATTCCGTTTTGGAAGGTCAAAATGACCATTTTTTGAAATTTTGCCGGCCTCTCCTGTCCAAACGAACGGGGATAGAGAGTTGTCCTTTATACTGAAGATAGAGTTCGACAAGCTGTATTCAACGCACTCTTCGGCTTTGTTCTTACTGCACGCACTGCGAAGTTATGGCGGCTAGAATGTCGGCCCTTCCCCTTTCTCGAAAATCAGTTTGTGTTCGCGATTGCCATTTTGATGCTATCGTGTAAGAAGTTAGTCAAGGGGGAATACAGGACCGCATCCCGTTCCTCGGTATGGCCATTATTGCCGGAGTTAGAGTCTGAAATATTTTAGGTACCCTAAAAATAAGGGTAGAAAAAAGTGCGGCGGATTTGCCGCATATTAGCGGTGATTACTAGGCAACCTGCGGGGATGCTACAGTTAAAAGGGCGGGCCTCTGAGTCGCTTCGTTTTCCTTGTGTATAAACAATTCCATTTTGGAAGGTCAAAATGACCATTTTTTGAAATTTTGCCGGCCTCTCCTGTCCAAACGAACGGGGATAGAGAGTTGTCCTTTATACTGAAGATAGAGTTCGACAAGCTGTATTCAACGCACTCTTCGGCTTTGTTCTTACTGCACGCACTGCGAAGTTATGGCGGCTAGAATGACGGCGGAAGGGTGGTTTAAACCCTTCCCCTTTTTTTCTCTAAAATCAGTTTGTGTTCGCGATTGCCATTTTGATGCTATCGTGTAAGAAGTTAGTCAAGGGGGAATACAGGACCGCATCCCGTTCCTCGGTATGGCCATTATTGCCGGAGTTAGAGTCTGAAATATTTTAGGTACCCTAAAAATAAGGGTAGAAAAAAGTGCGGCGGATTTGCCGCATATTAGCGGTGATTACTAGGCAACCTGCGGGGATGCTACAGTTAAAAGGGCGGGCCTCTGAGTCGCTTCGTTTTCCTTGTGTATAAACAATTCCGTTTTGGAAGGTCAAAATGACCATTTTTTGAAATTTTGCCGGCCTCTCCTGTCCAAACGAACGGGGATAGAGAGTTGTCCTTTATACTGAAGATAGAGTTCGACAAGCTGTATTCAACGCACTCTTCGGCTTTGTTCTTACTGCACGCACTGCGAGGTTATGGCGGCTAGAATGTCGGCGGAAGGGTGGTTTAAACCCTTCCCCTTTTTTTCTCGAAAATCAGTTTGTGTTCGCGATTGCCATTTTGATGCTATCGTGTAAGAAGTTAGTCAAGGGGGAATACAGGACCGCATCCCGTTCCTCGGTATGGCCATTATTGCCGGAGTTAGAGTCTGAAATATTTTAGGTACCCTAAAAATAAGGGTAGAAAAAAGTGCGGCGGATTTGCCGCATATTAGCGGTGATTACTAGGCAACCTGCGGGGATGCTACGGTTAAAAGGGCGGGCCTCTGAGTCGCTTCGTTTTCCTTGTGTATAAACAATTCCGTTTTGGAAGGTCAAAATGACCATTTTTTGAAATTTTGCCGGCCTCTCCTGTCCAAACGAACGGGGATAGAGAGTTGTCCTTTATACTGAAGATAGAGTTCGACAAGCTGTATTCAACGCACTCTTCGGCTTTGTTCTTACTGCACGCACTGCGAAGTTATGGCGGCTAGAATGTCGGCGGAAGGGTGGTTTTAAACCCTTCCCCTTTTTTTCTCGAAAATCAGTTTGTGTTCGCGATTGCCATTTTGATGCTATCGTGTAAGAAGTTAGTCAAGGGGGAATACAGGACCGCATCCCGTTCCTCGGTATGGCCATTATTGCCGGAGTTAGAGTCTGAAATATTTTAGGTACCCTAAAAATAAGGGTAGAAAAAAGTGCGGCGGATTTGCCGCATATTAGCGGTGATTACTAGGCAACCTGCGGGGATGCTACAGTTAAAAGGGCGGGCCTCTGAGTCGCTTCGTTTTCCTTGTGTATAAACAATTCCGTTTTGGAAGGTCAAAATGACCATTTTTTGAAATTTTGCCGGCCTCTCCTGTCCAAACGAACGGGGATAGAGAGTTGTCCTTTATACTGAAGATAGAGTTCGACAAGCTGTATTCAACGCACTCTTCGGCTTTGTTCTTACTGCACGCACTGCGAAGTTATGGCGGCTAGAATGTCGGCGGAAGGGTGGTTTAAACCCTTCCCCTTTTTTTCTCGAAAATCAGTTTGTGTTCGCGATTGCCATTTTGATGCTATCGTGTAAGAAGTTAGTCAAGGGGGAATACAGGACCGCATCCCGTTCCTCGGTATGGCCATTATTGCCGGAGTTAGAGTCTGAAATATTTTAGGTACCCTAAAAATAAGGGTAGAAAAAAGTGCGGTGGATTTGCCGCATATTAGCGGTGATTACTAGGCAACCTGCGGGGATGCTACAGTTAAAAGGGCGGGCCACTGAGTCGCTTCGTTTTCCTTGTGTATAAACAATTCCGTTTTGGAAGGTCAAAATGACCATTTTTTGAAATTTTGCCGGCCTCTCCTGTCCAAACGAACGGGGATAGAGAGTTGTCCTTTATACTGAAGATAGAGTTCGACAAGCTGTATTCAACGCACTCTTCGGCTTTGTTCTTACTGCACGCACTGCGAGGTTATGGCGGCTAGAATGTCGGCGGAAGGGTGGTTTAAACCCTTCCCCTTTTTTTCTCGAAAATCAGTTTGTGTTCGCGATTGCCATTTTGATGCTATCGTGTAAGAAGTTAGTCAAGGGGGAATACAGGACCGCATCCCGTTCCTCGGTATGGCCATTATTGCCGGAGTTAGAGTCTGAAATATTTTAGGTACCCTAAAAATAAGGGTAGAAAAAAGTGCGGCGGATTTGCCGCATATTAGCGGTGATTACTAGGCAACCTGCGGGGATGCTACAGTTAAAAGGGCGGGCCTCTGAGTCGCTTCGTTTTCCTTGTGTATAAACAATTCCGTTTTGGAAGGTCAAAATGACCATTTTTTTAAATTTTGCCGGCCTCTCCTGTCCAAACGAACGGGGATAGAGAGTTGTCCTTTATACTGAAGATAGAGTTCGACAAGCTGTATTCAACGCACTCTTCGGCTTTGTTCTTACTGCACGCACTGCGAAGTTATGGCGGCTAGAATGTCGGCGGAAGGGTGGTTTAAACCCTTCCCCTTTTTTTCTCGAAAATCAGTTTGTGTTCGCGATTGCCATTTTGATGCTATCGTGTAAGAAGTTAGTCAAGGGGGAATACAGGACCGCATCCCGTTCCTCGGTATGGCCATTATTGCCGGAGTTAGAGTCTGAAATATTTTAGGTACCCTAAAAATAAGGGTAGAAAAAAGTGCGGCGGATTTGCCGCATATTAGCGGTGATTACTAGGCAACCTGCGGGGATGCTACAGTTAAAAGGGCGGGCCTCTGAGTCGCTTCGTTTTCCTTGTGTATAAACAATTCCGTTTTGGAAGGTCAAAATGACCATTTTTTGAAATTTTGCCGGCCTCTCCTGTCCAAACGAACGGGGATAGAGAGTTGTCCTTTATACTGAAGATAGAGTTCGACAAGCTGTATTCAACGCACTCTTCGGCTTTGTTCTTACTGCACGCACTGCGAAGTTATGGCGGCTAGAATGTCGGCGGAAGGGTGGTTTTAAACCCTTCCCCTTTTTTTCTCGAAAATCAGTTTGTGTTCGCGATTGCCATTTTGATGCTATCGTGTAAGAAGTTAGTCAAGGGGGAATACAGGACCGCATCCCGTTCCTCGGTATGGCCATTATTGCCGGAGTTAGAGTCTGAAATATTTTAGGTACCCTAAAAATAAGGGTAGAAAAAAGTGCGGCGGATTTGCCGCATATTAGCGGTGATTACTAGGCAACCTGCGGGGATGCTACAGTTAAAAGGGCGGGCCTCTGAGTCGCTTCGTTTTCCTTGTGTATAAACAATTCCGTTTTGGAAGGTCAAAATGACCATTTTTTGAAATTTTGCCGGCCTCTCCTGTCCAAACGAACGGGGATAGAGAGTTGTCCTTTATACTGAAGATAGAGTTCGACAAGCTGTATTCAACGCACTCTTCGGCTTTGTTCTTACTGCACGCACTGCGAAGTTATGGCGGCTAGAATGTCGGCGGAAGGGTGGTTTAAACCCTTCCCCTTTTTTTCTCGAAAATCAGTTTGTGTTCGCGATTGCCATTTTGATGCTATCGTGTAAGAAGTTAGTCAAGGGGGAATACAGGACCGCATCCCGTTCCTCGGTATGGCCATTATTGCCGGAGTTAGAGTCTGAAATATTTTAGGTACCCTAAAAATAAGGGTAGAAAAAAGTGCGGCGGATTTGCCGCATATTAGCGGTGATTACTAGGCAACCTCCGGGGATGCTACAGTTAAAAGGGCGGGCCTCTGAGTCGCTTCGTTTTCCTTGTGTATAAACAATTCCGTTTTGGAAGGTCAAAATGACCATTTTTTGAAATTTTGCCGGCCTCTCCTGTCCAAACGAACGGGGATAGAGAGTTGTCCTTTATACTGAAGATAGAGTTCGACAAGCTGTATTCAACGCACTCTTCCGCTTTGTTCTTACTGCACGCACTGCGAAGTTATGGCGGCTAGAATGTCGGCGGAAGGGTGGTTTAAACCCTTCCCCTTTTTTTCTCGAAAATCAGTTTGTGTTCGCGATTGCCATTTTGATGCTATCGTGTAAGAAGTTAGTCAAGGGGGAATACAGGACCGCATCCCGTTCCTCGGTATGGCCATTATTGCCGGAGTTAGAGTCTGAAATATTTTAGGTACCCTAAAAATAAGGGTAGAAAAAAGTGCGGCGGATTTGCCGCATATTAGAGGTGATTACTAGGCAACCTGCGGGGATGCTACAGTTAAAAGGGCGGGCCTCTGAGTCGCTTCGTTTTCCTTGTGTATAAACAATTCCGTTTTGGAAGGTCAAAATGACCATTTTTTGAAATTTTGCCGGCCTCTCCTGTCCAAACGAACGGGGATAGAGAGTTGTCCTTTATACTGAAGATAGAGTTCGACAAGCTGTATTCAACGCACTCTTCGGCTTTGTTCTTACTGCACGCACTGCGAAGTTATGGCGGCTAGAATGTCGGCCCTTTTTTTCTCGAAAATCAGTTTGTGTTCGCGATTGCCATTTTGATGCTATCGTGTAAGAAGTTAGTCAAGGGGGAATACAGGACCGCATCCCGTTCCTCGGTATGGCCATTATTGCCGGAGTTAGAGTCTGAAATATTTTAGGTACCCTAAAAATAAGGGTAGAAAAAAGTGCGGCGGATTTGCCGCATATTAGCGGTGATTACTAGGCAACCTGCGGGGATGCTACAGTTAAAAGGGCGGGCCTCTGAGTCGCTTCGTTTTCCTTGTGTATAAACAATTCCGTTTTGGAAGGTCAAAATGACCATTTTTTGAAATTTTGCCGGCCTCTCCTGTCCAAACGAACGGGGATAGAGAGTTGTCCTTTATACTGAAGATAGAGTTCGACAAGCTGTATTCAACGCACTCTTCGGCTTTGTTCTTACTGCACGCACTGCGAAGTTATGGCGGCTAGAATGTCGGCGGAAGGGTGGTTTAAACCCTTCCCCTTTTTTTCTCGAAAATCAGTTTGTGTTCGCGATTGCCATTTTGATGCTATCGTGTAAGAAGTTAGTCAAGGGGGAATACAGGACCGCATCCCGTTCCTCGGTATGGCCATTATTGCCGGAGTTAGAGTCTGAAATATTTTAGGTACCCTAAAAATAAGGGTAGAAAAAAGTGCGGCGGATTTGCCGCATATTAGCGGTGATTACTAGGCAACCTGCGGGGATGCTACAGTTAAAAGGGCGGGCCTGTGAGTCGCTTCGTTTTCCTTGTGTATAAACAATTCCGTTTTGGAAGGTCAAAATGACCATTTTTTGAAATTTTGCCGGCCTCTCCTGTCCAAACGAACGGGGATAGAGAGTTGTCCTTTATACTGAAGATAGAGTTCGACAAGCTGTATTCAACGCACTCTTCGGCTTTGTTCTTACTGCACGCACTGCGAAGTTATGGCGGCTAGAATGTCGGCGGAAGGGTGGTTTAAACCCTTCTCCTTTTTTTCTCGAAAATCAGTTTGTGTTCGCGATTGCCATTTTGATGCTATCGTGTAAGAAGTTAGTCAAGGGGGAATACAGGACCGCATCCCGTTCCTCGGTATGGCCATTATTGCCGGAGTTAGAGTCTGAAATATTTTAGGTACCCTAAAAATAAGGGTAGAAAAAAGTGCGGCGGATTTGCCGCATATTAGCGGTGATTACTAGGCAACCTGCGGGGATGCTACAGTTAAAAGGGCGGGCCTCTGAGTCGCTTCGTTTTCCTTGTGTATAAACAATTCCGTTTTGGAAGGTCAAAATGACCATTTTTTGAAATTTTGCCGGCCTCTCCTGTCCAAACGAACGGGGATAGAGAGTTGTCCTTTATACTGAAGATAGAGTTCGACAAGCTGTATTCAACGCACTCTTCGGCTTTGTTCTTACTGCACGCACTGCGAAGTTATGGCGGCTAGAATGTCGGCGGAAGGGTGGTTTAAACCCTTCCCCTTTTTTTCTCGAAAATCAGATTGTGTTCGCGATTGCCATTTTGATGCTATCGTGTAAGAAGTTAGTCAAGGGGGAATACAGGACCTCATCCCGTTCCTCGGTATGGCCATTATTGCCGGAGTTAGAGTCTGAAATATTTTAGGTACCCTAAAAATAAGGGTAGAAAAAAGTGCGGCGGATTTGCCGCATATTAGCGGTGATTACTAGGCAACCTGCGGGGATGCTACAGTTAAAAGGGCGGGCCTCTGAGTCGCTTCGTTTTCCTTGTGTATAAACAATTCCGTTTTGGAAGGTCAAAATGACCATTTTTTGAAATTTTGCCGGCCTCTCCTGTCCAAACGAACGGGGATAGAGAGTTGTCCTTTATACTGAAGATAGAGTTCGACAAGCTGTATTCAACGCACTCTTCGGCTTTGTTCTTACTGCACGCACTGCGAAGTTATGGCGGCTAGAATGTCGGCGGAAGGGTGGTTTAAACCCTTCCCCTTTTTTTCTCGAAAATCAGTTTGTGTTCGCGATTGCCATTTTGATGCTATCGTGTAAGAAGTTAGTCAAGGGGGAATACAGGACCGCATCCCGTTCCTCGGTATGGCCATTATTGCCGGAGTTAGAGTCTGAAATATTTTAGGTACCCTAAAAATAAGGGTAGAAAAAAGTGCGGCGGATTTGCCGCATATTAGCGTTGATTACTAGGCAACCTGCGGGGATGCTACAGTTAAAAGGGCGGGCCTCTGAGTCGCTTCGTTTTCCTTGTGTATAAACAATTCCGTTTTGGAAGGTCAAAATGACCATTTTTTGAAATTTTGCCGGCCTCTCCTGTCCAAACGAACGGGGATAGAGAGTTGTCCTTTATACTGAAGATAGAGTTCGACAAGCTGTATTCAACGCACTCTTCGGCTTTGTTCTTACTGCACGCACTGCGATGTTATGGCGGCTAGAATGTCGGCGGAAGGGTGGTTTAAACCCTTCCCCTTTTTTTCTCGAAAATCAGTTTGTGTTCGCGATTGCCATTTTGATGCTATCGTGTAAGAAGTTAGTCAAGGGGGAATACAGGACCGCATCCCGTTCCTCGGTATGGCCATTGTTGCCGGAGTTAGAATCTGAAATATTTTAGGTACCCTAAAAATAAGGGTAGAAAAAAGTGCGGGCGGATTTGCCGCATATTAGCGGTGATTACTAGGCAACCTGCGGGGATGCTACAGTTAAAAGGGCGGGCCTCTGAGTCGCTTCGTTTTCCTTGTGTATAAACAATTCCGTTTTGGAAGGTCAAAATGACCATTTTTTGAAATTTTGCCGGCCTCTCCTGTCCAAACGAACGGGGATAGAGAGTTGTCCTTTATACTGAAGATAGAGTTCGACAAGCTGTATTCAACGCACTCTTCGGCTTTGTTCTTACTGCACGCACTGCGAAGTTATGGCGGCTAGAATGTCGGCGGAAGGGTGGTTTAAACCCTTCCCCTTTTTTTCTCGAAAATCAGATTGTGTTCGCGATTGCCATTTTGATGCTATCGTGTAAGAAGTTAGTCAAGGGGGAATACAGGACCTCATCCCGTTCCTCGGTATGGCCATTATTGCCGGAGTTAGAGTCTGAAATATTTTAGGTACCCTAAAAATAAGGGTAGAAAAAAGTGCGGCGGATTTGCCGCATATTAGCGGTGATTACTAGGCAACCTGCGGGGATGCTACAGTTAAAAGGGCGGGCCTCTGAGTCGCTTCGTTTTCCTTGTGTATAAACAATTCCGTTTTGGAAGGTCAAAATGACCATTTTTTGAAATTTTGCCGGCCTCTCCTGTCCAAACGAACGGGGATAGAGAGTTGTCCTTTATACTGAAGATAGAGTTCGACAAGCTGTATTCAACGCACTCTTCGGCTTTGTTCTTACTGCACGCACTGCGAAGTTATGGCGGCTAGAATGTCGGCGGAAGGGTGGTTTAAACCCTTCCCCTTTTTTTCTCGAAAATCAGTTTGTGTTCGCGATTGCCATTTTGATGCTATCGTGTAAGAAGTTAGTCAAGGGGGAATACAGGACCGCATCCCGTTCCTCGGTATGGCCATTATTGCCGGAGTTAGAGTCTGAAATATTTTAGGTACCCTAAAAATAAGGGTAGAAAAAAGTGCGGCGGATTTGCCGCATATTAGCGTTGATTACTAGGCAACCTGCGGGGATGCTACAGTTAAAAGGGCGGGCCTCTGAGTCGCTTCGTTTTCCTTGTGTATAAACAATTCCGTTTTGGAAGGTCAAAATGACCATTTTTTGAAATTTTGCCGGCCTCTCCTGTCCAAACGAACGGGGATAGAGAGTTGTCCTTTATACTGAAGATAGAGTTCGACAAGCTGTATTCAACGCACTCTTCGGCTTTGTTCTTACTGCACGCACTGCGATGTTATGGCGGCTAGAATGTCGGCGGAAGGGTGGTTTAAACCCTTCCCCTTTTTTTCTCGAAAATCAGTTTGTGTTCGCGATTGCCATTTTGATGCTATCGTGTAAGAAGTTAGTCAAGGGGGAATACAGGACCGCATCCCGTTCCTCGGTATGGCCATTGTTGCCGGAGTTAGAATCTGAAATATTTTAGGTACCCTAAAAATAAGGGTAGAAAAAAGTGCGGGCGGATTTGCCGCATATTAGCGGTGATTACTAGGCAACCTGCGGGGATGCTACAGTTAAAAGGGCGGGCCTCTGAGTCGCTTCGTTTTCCTTGTGTATAAACAATTCCGTTTTGGAAGGTCAAAATGACCATTTTTTGAAATTTTGCCGGCCTCTCCTGTCCAAACGAACGGGGATAGAGAGTTGTCCTTTATACTGAAGATAGAGTTCGACAAGCTGTATTCAACGCACTCTTCGGCTTTGTTCTTACTGCACGCACTGCGAAGTTATGGCGGCTAGAATGTCGGCGGAAGGGTGGTTTAAACCCTTCCCCTTTTTTTCTCGAAAATCAGTTTGTGTTCGCGATTGCCATTTTGATGCTATCGTGTAAGAAGTTAGTCAAGGGGGAATACAGGACCGCATCCCGTTCCTCGGTATGGCCATTATTGCCGGAGTTAGAGTCTGAAATATTTTAGGTACCCTAAAAATAAGGGTAGAAAAAAGTGCGGCGGATTTGCCGCATATTAGCGTTGATTACTAGGCAACCTGCGGGGATGCTACAGTTAAAAGGGCGGGCCTCTGAGTCGCTTCGTTTTCCTTGTGTATAAACAATTCCGTTTTGGAAGGTCAAAATGACCATTTTTTGAAATTTTGCCGGCCTCTCCTGTCCAAACGAACGGGGATAGAGAGTTGTCCTTTATACTGAAGATAGAGTTCGACAAGCTGTATTCAACGCACTCTTCGGCTTTGTTCTTACTGCACGCACTGCGATGTTATGGCGGCTAGAATGTCGGCGGAAGGGTGGTTTAAACCCTTCCCCTTTTTTTCTCGAAAATCAGTTTGTGTTCGCGATTGCCATTTTGATGCTATCGTGTAAGAAGTTAGTCAAGGGGGAATACAGGACCGCATCCCGTTCCTCGGTATGGCCATTGTTGCCGGAGTTAGAATCTGAAATATTTTAGGTACCCTAAAAATAAGGGTAGAAAAAAGTGCGGGCGGATTTGCCGCATATTAGCGGTGATTACTAGGCAACCTGCGGGGATGCTACAGTTAAAAGGGCGGGCCTCTGAGTCGCTTCGTTTTCCTTGTGTATAAACAATTCCGTTTTGGAAGGTCAAAATGACCATTTTTTGAAATTTTGCCGGCCTCTCCTGTCCAAACGAACGGGGATAGAGAGTTGTCCTTTATACTGAAGATAGAGTTCGACAAGCTGTATTCAACGCACTCTTCGGCTTTGTTCTTACTGCACGCACTGCGAAGTTATGGCGGCTAGAATGTCGGCGGAAGGGTGGTTTAAACCCTTCCCCTTTTTTTCTCGAAAATCAGTTTGTGTTCGCGATTGCCATTTTGATGCTATCGTGTAAGAAGTTAGTCAAGGGGGAATACAGGACCGCATCCCGTTCCTCGGTATGGCCATTATTGCCGGAGTTAGAGTCTGAAATATTTTAGGTACCCTAAAAATAAGGGTAGAAAAAAGTGCGGCGGATTTGCCGCATATTAGCGGTGATTACTAGGCAACCTGCGGGGATGCTACAGTTAAAAGGGCGGGCCTCTGAGTCGCTTCGTTTTCCTTGTGTATAAACAATTCCGTTTTGGAAAGTCAAAATGACCATTTTTGAAATTTTGCCGGCCTCTCCTGTCCAAACGAACGGGGATAGAGAGTTGTCCTTTATACTGAAGATAAAGTTCGACAAGCTGTATTCAACGCACTCTTCGGCTTTGTTCTTACTGCACGCACTGCGAAGTTATGGCGGCTAGAATGTCGGCGGAAGGGTGGTTTAAACCCTTCCCCTTTTTTTCTCGAAAATCAGTTTGTGTTCGCGATTGCCATTTTGATGCTATCGTGTAAGAAGTTAGTCAAGGGGGAATACAGGACCGCATCCCGTTCCTCGGTATGGCCATTATTGCCGGAGTTAGAGTCTGAAATATTTTAGGTACCCTAAAAATAAGGGTAGAAAAAAGTGCGGCGGATTTGCCGCATATTAGCGGTGATTACTAGGCAACCTGCGGGGATGCTACAGTTAAAAGGGCGGGCCTCTGAGTCGCTTCGTTTTCCTTGTGTATAAACAATTCCGTTTTGGAAGGTCAAAATGACCATTTTTTGAAATTTTGCCGGCCTCTCCTGTCCAAACGAACGGGGATAGAGAGTTGTCCTTTATACTGAAGATAGAGTTCGACAAGCTGTATTCAACGCACTCTTCGGCTTTGTTCTTACTGCACGCACTGCGAAGTTATGGCGGCTAGAATGTCGGCGGAAGGGTGGTTTAAACCCTTCCCCTTTTTTTCTCGAAAATCAGTTTGTGTTCGCGATTGCCATTTTGATGCTATCGTGTAAGAAGTTAGTCAAGGGGGAATACAGGACCTCATCCCGTTCCTCGGTATGGCCATTATTGCCGGAGTTAGAGTCTGAAATATTTTAGGTACCCTAAAAATAAGGGTAGAAAAAAGTGCGGCGGATTTGCCGCATATTAGCGGTGATTACTAGGCAACCTGCGGGGATGCTACAGTTAAAAGGGCGGGCCTCTGAGTCGCTTCGTTTTCCTTGTGTATAAACAATTCCGTTTTGGAAGGTCAAAATGACCATTTTTTGAAATTTTGCCGGCCTCTCCTGTCCAAACGAACGGGGATAGAGAGTTGTCCTTTATACTGAAGATAGAGTTCGACAAGCTGTATTCAACGCACTCTTCGGCTTTGTTCTTACTGCACGCACTGCGAAGTTATGGCGGCTAGAATGTCGGCGGAAGGGTGGTTTAAACCCTTCCCCTTTTTTTCTCGAAAATCAGTTTGTGTTCGCGATTGCCATTTTGATGCTATCGTGTAAGAAGTTAGTCAAGGGGGAATACAGGACCGCATCCCGTTCCTCGGTATGGCCATTGTTGCCGGAGTTAGAATCTGAAATATTTTAGGTACCCTAAAAATAAGGGTAGAAAAAAGTGCGGGCGGATTTGCCGCATATTAGCGGTGATTACTAGGCAACCTGCGGGGATGCTACAGTTAAAAGGGCGGGCCTCTGAGTCGCTTCGTTTTCCTTGTGTATAAACAATTCCGTTTTGGAAGGTCAAAATGACCATTTTTTGAAATTTTGCCGGCCTCTCCTGTCCAAACGAACGGGGATAGAGAGTTGTCCTTTATACTGAAGATAGAGTTCGACAAGCTGTATTCAACGCACTCTTCGGCTTTGTTCTTACTGCACGCACTGCGAAGTTATGGCGGCTAGAATGTCGGCGGAAGGGTGGTTTAAACCCTTCCCCTTTTTTTCTCGAAAATCAGTTTGTGTTCGCGATTGCCATTTTGATGCTATCGTGTAAGAAGTTAGTCAAGGGGGAATACAGGACCGCATCCCGTTCCTCGGTATGGCCATTATTGCCGGAGTTAGAGTCTGAAATATTTTAGGTACCCTAAAAATAAGGGTAGAAAAAAGTGCGGCGGATTTGCCGCATATTAGCGGTGATTACTAGGCAACCTGCGGGGATGCTACAGTTAAAAGGGCGGGCCTCTGAGTCGCTTCGTTTTCCTTGTGTATAAACAATTCCGTTTTGGAAAGTCAAAATGACCATTTTTGAAATTTTGCCGGCCTCTCCTGTCCAAACGAACGGGGATAGAGAGTTGTCCTTTATACTGAAGATAAAGTTCGACAAGCTGTATTCAACGCACTCTTCGGCTTTGTTCTTACTGCACGCACTGCGAAGTTATGGCGGCTAGAATGTCGGCGGAAGGGTGGTTTAAACCCTTCCCCTTTTTTTCTCGAAAATCAGTTTGTGTTCGCGATTGCCATTTTGATGCTATCGTGTAAGAAGTTAGTCAAGGGGGAATACAGGACCGCATCCCGTTCCTCGGTATGGCCATTATTGCCGGAGTTAGAGTCTGAAATATTTTAGGTACCCTAAAAATAAGGGTAGAAAAAAGTGCGGCGGATTTGCCGCATATTAGCGGTGATTACTAGGCAACCTGCGGGGATGCTACAGTTAAAAGGGCGGGCCTCTGAGTCGCTTCGTTTTCCTTGTGTATAAACAATTCCGTTTTGGAAGGTCAAAATGACCATTTTTTGAAATTTTGCCGGCCTCTCCTGTCCAAACGAACGGGGATAGAGAGTTGTCCTTTATACTGAAGATAGAGTTCGACAAGCTGTATTCAACGCACTCTTCGGCTTTGTTCTTACTGCACGCACTGCGAAGTTATGGCGGCTAGAATGTCGGCGGAAGGGTGGTTTAAACCCTTCCCCTTTTTTTCTCGAAAATCAGTTTGTGTTCGCGATTGCCATTTTGATGCTATCGTGTAAGAAGTTAGTCAAGGGGGAATACAGGACCGCATCCCGTTCCTCGGTATGGCCATTATTGCCGGAGTTAGAGTCTGAAATATTTTAGGTACCCTAAAAATAAGGGTAGAAAAAAGTGCGGCGGATTTGCCGCATATTAGCGTTGATTACTAGGCAACCTGCGGGGATGCTACAGTTAAAAGGGCGGGCCTCTGAGTCGCTTCGTTTTCCTTGTGTATAAACAATTCCGTTTTGGAAGGTCAAAATGACCATTTTTTGAAATTTTGCCGGCCTCTCCTGTCCAAACGAACGGGGATAGAGAGTTGTCCTTTATACTGAAGATAGAGTTCGACAAGCTGTATTCAACGCACTCTTCGGCTTTGTTCTTACTGCACGCACTGCGAAGTTATGGCGGCTAGAATGTCGGCGGAAGGGTGGTTTAAACCCTTCCCCTTTTTTTCTCGAAAATCAGTTTGTGTTCGCGATTGCCATTTTGATGCTATCGTGTAAGAAGTTAGTCAAGGGGGAATACAGGACCGCATCCCGTTCCTCGGTATGGCCATTATTGCCGGAGTTAGAGTCTGAAATATTTTAGGTACCCTAAAAATAAGGGTAGAAAAAAGTGCGGCGGATTTGCCGCATATTAGCGGTGATTACTAGGCAACCTGCGGGGATGCTACAGTTAAAAGGGCGGGCCTCTGAGTCGCTTCGTTTTCCTTGTGTATAAACAATTCCGTTTTGGAAGGTCAAAATGACCATTTTTTGAAATTTTGCCGGCCTCTCCTGTCCAAACGAACGGGGATAGAGAGTTGTCCTTTATACTGAAGATAGAGTTCGACAAGCTGTATTCAACGCACTCTTCGGCTTTGTTCTTACTGCACGCACTGCGAAGTTATGGCGGCTAGAATGTCGGCGGAAGGGTGGTTTAAACACTTCCCCTTTTTTTCTCGAAAATCAGATTGTGTTCGCGATTGCCATTTTGATGCTATCGTGTAAGAAGTTAGTCAAGGGGGAATACAGGACCGCATCCCGTTCCTCGGTATGGCCATTATTGCCGGAGTTAGAGTCTGAAATATTTTAGGTACCCTAAAAATAAGGGTAGAAAAAAGTGCGGCGGATTTGCCGCATATTAGCGGTGATTACTAGGCAACCTGCGGGGATGCTACAGTTAAAAGGGCGGGCCTCTGAGTCGCTTCGTTTTCCTTGTGTATAAACAATTCCGTTTTGGAAGGTCAAAATGACCATTTTTTGAAATTTTGCCGGCCTCTCCTGTCCAAACGAACGGGGATAGAGAGTTGTCCTTTATACTGAAGATAGAGTTCGACAAGCTGTATTCAACGCACTCTTCGGCTTTGTTCTTACTGCACGCACTGCGAAGTTATGGCGGCTAGAATGTCGGCGGAAGGGTGGTTTAAACCCTTCCCCTTTTTTTCTCGAAAATCAGTTTGTGTTCGCGATTGCCATTTTGATGCTATCGTGTAAGAAGTTAGTCAAGGGGGAATACAGGACCGCATCCCGTTCCTCGGTATGGCCATTATTGCCGGAGTTAGAGTCTGAAATATTTTAGGTACCCTAAAAATAAGGGTAGAAAAAAGTGCGGCGGATTTGCCGCATATTAGCGGTGATTACTAGGCAACCTGCGGGGATGCTACAGTTAAAAGGGCGGGCCTCTGAGTCGCTTCGTTTTCCTTGTGTATAAACAATTCCGTTTTGGAAGGTCAAAATGACCATTTTTTGAAATTTTGCCGGCCTCTCCTGTCCAAACGAACGGGGATAGAGAGTTGTCCTTTATACTGAAGATAGAGTTCGACAAGCTGTATTCAACGCACTCTTCGGCTTTGTTCTTACTGCACGCACTGCGAAGTTATGGCGGCTAGAATGTCGGCGGAAGGGTGGTTTAAACCCTTCCCCTTTTTTTCTCGAAAATCAGTTTGTGTTCGCGATTGCCATTTTGATTCTATCGTGTAAGAAGTTAGTCAAGGGGGAATACAGGACCGCATCCCGTTCCTCGGTATGGCCATTATTGCCGGAGTTAGAGTCTGAAATATTTTAGGTACCCTAAAAATAAGGGTAGAAAAAAGTGCGGCGGATTTGCCGCATATTAGCGGTGATTACTAGGCAACCTGCGGGGATGCAACAGTTAAAAGGGCGGGCCTCTGAGTCGCTTCGTTTTCCTTGTGTATAAACAATTCCGTTTTGGAAGGTCAAAATGACCATTTTTTGAAATTTTGCCGGCCTCTCCTGTCCAAACGAACGGGGATAGAGAGTTGTCCTTTATACTGAAGATAGAGTTCGACAAGCTGTATTCAACGCACTCTTCGGCTTTGTTCTTACTGCACGCACTGCGAAGTTATGGCGGCTAGAATGTCGGCGGAAGGGTGGTTTAAACCCTTCCCCTTTTTTTCTCGAAAATCAGTTTGTGTTCGCGATTGCCATTTTGATGCTATCGTGTAAGAAGTTAGTCAAGGGGGAATACAGGACCGCATCCCGTTCCTCGGTATGGCCATTATTGCCGGAGTTAGAGTCTGAAATATTTTAGGTACCCTAAAAATAAGGGTAGAAAAAAGTGCGGCGGATTTGCCGCATATTAGCGGTGATTACTAGGCAACCTGCGGGGATGCTACAGTTAAAAGGGCGGGCCTCTGAGTCGCTTCGTTTTCCTTGTGTATAAACAATTCCGTTTTGGAAGGTCAAAATGACCATTTTTTGAAATTTTGCCGGCCTCTCCTGTCCAAACGAACGGGGATAGAGAGTTGTCCTTTATACTGAAGATAGAGTTCGACAAGCTGTATTCAACGCACTCTTCGGCTTTGTTCTTACTGCACGCACTGCGAAGTTATGGCGGCTAGAATGTCGGCGGAAGGGTGGTTTAAACCCTTCCCCTTTTTTTCTCGAAAATCAGTTTGTGTTCGCGATTGCCATTTTGATGCTATCGTGTAAGAAGTTAGTCAAGGGGGAATACAGGACCGCATCCCGTTCCTCGGTATGGCCATTATTGCCGGAGTTAGAGTCTGAAATATTTTAGGTACCCTAAAAATAAGGGTAGAAAAAAGTGCGGCGGATTTGCCGCATATTAGCGGTGATTACTAGGCAACCTGCGGGGATGCTACAGTTAAAAGGGCGGGCCTCTGAGTCGCTTCGTTTTCCTTGTGTATAAACAATTCCGTTTTGGAAGGTCAAAATGACCATTTTTTGAAATTTTGCCGGCCTCTCCTGTCCAAACGAACGGGGATAGAGAGTTGTCCTTTATACTGAAGATAGAGTTCGACAAGCTGTATTCAACGCACTCTTCGGCTTTGTTCTTACTGCACGCACTGCGAAGTTATGGCGGCTAGAATGTCGGCGGAAGGGTGGTTTAAACCCTTCCCCTTTTTTTCTCGAAAATCAGTTTGTGTTCGCGATTGCCATTTTGATGCTATCGTGTAAGAAGTTAGTCAAGGGGGAATACAGGACCGCATCCCGTTCCTCGGTATGGCCATTATTGCCGGAGTTAGAGTCTGAAATATTTTAGGTACCCTAAAAATAAGGGTAGAAAAAAGTGCGGCGGATTTGCCGCATATTAGCGGTGATTACTAGGCAACCTGCGGGGATGCTACAGTTAAAAGGGCGGGCCTCTGAGTCGCTTCGTTTTCCTTGTGTATAAACAATTCCGTTTTGGAAGGTCAAAATGACCATTTTTTGAAATTTTGCCGGCCTCTCCTGTCCAAACGAACGGGGATAGAGAGTTGTCCTTTATACTGAAGATAGAGTTCGACAAGCTGTATTCAACGCACTCTTCGGCTTTGTTCTTACTGCACGCACTGCGAAGTTATGGCGGCTAGAATGTCGGCGGAAGGGTGGTTTAAACCCTTCCCCTTTTTTTCTCGAAAATCAGTTTGTGTTCGCGATTGCCATTTTGATGCTATCGTGTAAGAAGTTAGTCAAGGGGGAATACAGGACCGCATCCCGTTCCTCGGTATGGCCATTATTGCCGGAGTTAGAGTCTGAAATATTTTAGGTACCCTAAAAATAAGGGTAGAAAAAAGTGCGGCGGATTTGCCGCATATTAGCGGTGATTACTAGGCAACCTGCGGGGATGCTACAGTTAAAAGGGCGGGCCTCTGAGTCGCTTCGTTTTCCTTGTGTATAAACAATTCCGTTTTGGAAGGTCAAAATGACCATTTTTTGAAATTTTGCCGGCCTCTCCTGTCCAAACGAACGGGGATAGAGAGTTGTCCTTTATACTGAAGATAGAGTTCGACAAGCTGTATTCAACGCACTCTTCGGCTTTGTTCTTACTGCACGCACTGCGAAGTTATGGCGGCTAGAATGTCGGCGGAAGGGTGGTTTAAACCCTTCCCCTTTTTTTCTCGAAAATCAGTTTGTGTTCGCGATTGCCATTTTGATGCTATCGTGTAAGAAGTTAGTCAAGGGGGAATACAGGACCGCATCCCGTTCCTCGGTATGGCCATTATTGCCGGAGTTAGAGTCTGAAATATTTTAGGTACCCTAAAAATAAGGGTAGAAAAAAGTGCGGCGGATTTGCCGCATATTAGCGGTGATTACTAGGCAACCTGCGGGGATGCTACAGTTAAAAGGGCGGGCCTCTGAGTCGCTTCGTTTTCCTTGTGTATAAACAATTCCGTTTTGGAAGGTGAAAATGACCATTTTTTGAAATTTTGCCGGCCTCTCCTGTCCAAACGAACGGGGATAGAGAGTTGTCCTTTATACTGAAGATAGAGTTCGACAAGCTGTATTCAACGCACTCTTCGGCTTTGTTCTTACTGCACGCACTGCGAAGTTATGGCGGCTAGAATGTCGGCGGAAGGGTGGTTTAAACCCTTCCCCTTTTTTTCTCGAAAATCAGTTTGTGTTCGCGATTGCCATTTTGATGCTATCGTGTAAGAAGTTAGTCAAGGGGGAATACAGGACCGCATCCCGTTCCTCGGTATGGCCATTATTGCCGGAGTTAGAGTCTGAAATATTTTAGGTACCCTAAAAATAAGGGTAGAAAAAAGTGCGGCGGATTTGCCGCATATTAGCGGTGATTACTAGGCAACCTGCGGGGATGCTACAGTTAAAAGGGCGGGCCTCTGAGTCGCTTCGTTTTCCTTGTGTATAAACAATTCCGTTTTGGAAGGTCAAAATGACCATTTTTTGAAATTTTGCCGGCCTCTCCTGTCCAAACGAACGGGGATAGAGAGTTGTCCTTTATACTGAAGATAGAGTTCGACAAGCTGTATTCAACGCACTCTTCGGCTTTGTTCTTACTGCACGCACTGCGAAGTTATGGCGGCTAGAATGTCGGCGGAAGGGTGGTTTAAACCCTTCCCCTTTTTTTCTCGAAAATCAGTTTGTGTTCGCGATTGCCATTTTGATGCTATCGTGTAAGAAGTTAGTCAAGGGGGAATACAGGACCGCATCCCGTTCCTCGGTATGGCCATTATTGCCGGAGTTAGAGTCTGAAATATTTTAGGTACCCTAAAAATAAGGGTAGAAAAAAGTGCGGCGGATTTGCCGCATATTAGCGGTGATTACTAGGCAACCTGCGGGGATGCTACAGTTAAAAGGGCGGGCCTCTGAGTCGCTTCGTTTTCCTTGTGTATAAACAATTCCGTTTTGGAAGGTCAAAATGACCATTTTTTGAAATTTTGCCGGCCTCTCCTGTCCAAACGAACGGGGATAGAGAGTTGTCCTTTATACTGAAGATAGAGTTCGACAAGCTGTATTCAACGCACTCTTCGGCTTTGTTCTTACTGCACGCACTGCGAAGTTATGGCGGCTAGAATGTCGGCGGAAGGGTGGTTTAAACCCTTCCCCTTTTTTTCTCGAAAATCAGTTTGTGTTCGCGATTGCCATTTTGATGCTATCGTGTAAGAAGTTAGTCAAGGGGGAATACAGGACCGCATCCCGTTCCTCGGTATGGCCATTATTGCCGGAGTTAGAGTCTGAAATATTTTAGGTACCCTAAAAATAAGGGTAGAAAAAAGTGCGGCGGATTTGCCGCATATTAGCGGTGATTACTAGGCAACCTGCGGGGATGCTACAGTTAAAAGGGCGGGCCTCTGAGTCGCTTCGTTTTCCTTGTGTATAAACAATTCCGTTTTGGAAGGTCAAAATGACCATTTTTTGAAATTTTGCCGGCCTCTCCTGTCCAAACGAACGGGGATAGAGAGTTGTCCTTTATACTGAAGATAGAGTTCGACAAGCTGTATTCAACGCACTCTTCGGCTTTGTTCTTACTGCACGCACTGCGAAGTTATGGCGGCTAGAATGTCGGCGGAAGGGTGGTTTAAACCCTTCCCCTTTTTTTCTCGAAAATCAGTTTGTGTTCGCGATTGCCATTTTGATGCTATCGTGTAAGAAGTTAGTCAAGGGGGAATACAGGACCGCATCCCGTTCCTCGGTATGGCCATTATTGCCGGAGTTAGAGTCTGAAATATTTTAGGTACCCTAAAAATAAGGGTAGAAAAAAGTGCGGCGGATTTGCCGCATATTAGCGGTGATTACTAGGCAACCTGCGGGGATGCTACAGTTAAAAGGGCGGGCCTCTGAGTCGCTTCGTTTTCCTTGTGTATAAACAATTCCGTTTTGGAAGGTCAAAATGACCATTTTTTGAAATTTTGCCGGCCTCTCCTGTCCAAACGAACGGGGATAGAGAGTTGTCCTTTATACTGAAGATAGAGTTCGACAAGCTGTATTCAACGCACTCTTCGGCTTTGTTCTTACTGCACGCACTGCGAAGTTATGGCGGCTAGAATGTCGGCGGAAGGGTGGTTTAAACCCTTCCCCTTTTTTTCTCGAAAATCAGTTTGTGTTCGCGATTGCCATTTTGATGCTATCGTGTAAGAAGTTAGTCAAGGGGGAATACAGGACCGCATCCCGTTCCTCGGTATGGCCATTATTGCCGGAGTTAGAGTCTGAAATATTTTAGGTACCCTAAAAATAAGGGTAGAAAAAAGTGCGGCGGATTTGCCGCATATTAGCGGTGATTACTAGGCAACCTGCGGGGATGCTACAGTTAAAAGGGCGGGCCTCTGAGTCGCTTCGTTTTCCTTGTGTATAAACAATTCCGTTTTGGAAGGTCAAAATGACCATTTTTTGAAATTTTGCCGGCCTCTCCTGTCCAAACGAACGGGGATAGAGAGTTGTCCTTTATACTGAAGATAGAGTTCGACAAGCTGTATTCAACGCACTCTTCGGCTTTGTTCTTACTGCACGCACTGCGAAGTTATGGCGGCTAGAATGTCGGCGGAAGGGTGGTTTAAACCCTTCCCCTTTTTTTCTCGAAAATCAGTTTGTGTTCGCGATTGCCATTTTGATGCTATCGTGTAAGAAGTTAGTCAAGGGGGAATACAGGACCGCATCCCGTTCCTCGGTATGGCCATTATTGCCGGAGTTAGAGTCTGAAATATTTTAGGTACCCTAAAAATAAGGGTAGAAAAAAGTGCGGCGGATTTGCCGCATATTAGCGGTGATTACTAGGCAACCTGCGGGGATGCTACAGTTAAAAGGGCGGGCCTCTGAGTCGCTTCGTTTTCCTTGTGTATAAACAATTCCGTTTTGGAAGGTCAAAATGACCATTTTTTGAAATTTTGCCGGCCTCTCCTGTCCAAACGAACGGGGATAGAGAGTTGTCCTTTATACTGAAGATAGAGTTCGACAAGCTGTATTCAACGCACTCTTCGGCTTTGTTCTTACTGCACGCACTGCGAAGTTATGGCGGCTAGAATGTCGGCGGAAGGGTGGTTTAAACCCTTCCCCTTTTTTTCTCGAAAATCAGTTTGTGTTCGCGATTGCCATTTTGATGCTATCGTGTAAGAAGTTAGTCAAGGGGGAATACAGGACCGCATCCCGTTCCTCGGTATGGCCATTATTGCCGGAGTTAGAGTCTGAAATATTTTAGGTACCCTAAAAATAAGGGTAGAAAAAAGTGCGGCGGATTTGCCGCATATTAGCGGTGATTACTAGGCAACCTGCGGGGATGCTACAGTTAAAAGGGCGGGCCTCTGAGTCGCTTCGTTTTCCTTGTGTATAAACAATTCCGTTTTGGAAGGTCAAAATGACCATTTTTTGAAATTTTGCCGGCCTCTCCTGTCCAAACGAACGGGGATAGAGAGTTGTCCTTTATACTGAAGATAGAGTTCGACAAGCTGTATTCAACGCACTCTTCGGCTTTGTTCTTACTGCACGCACTGCGAAGTTATGGCGGCTAGAATGTCGGCGGAAGGGTGGTTTAAAAACCACCCTTCCGCCGACATTCTAGCCGCCATAACTTCGCAGTGCGTGCAGTAAGAACAAAGCCGAAGAGTGCGTTGAATACAGCTTGTCGAACTCTATCTTCAGTATAAAGGACAACTCTCTATCCCCGTTCGTTTGGACAGGAGAGGCCGGCAAAATTTCAAAAAATGGTCATTTTGACCTTCCAAAACGGAATTGTTTATACACAAGGAAAACGAAGCGACTCAGAGGCCCGCCCTTTTAACTGTAGCATCCCCGCAGGTTGCCTAGTAATCACCGCTAATATGCGGCAAATCCGCCGCACTTTTTTCTACCCTTATTTTTAGGGTACCTAAAATATTTCAGACTCTAACTCCGGCAATAATGGCCATACCGAGGAACGGGATGCGGTCCTGTATTCCCCCTTGACTAACTTCTTACACGATAGCATCAAAATGGCAATCGCGAACACAAACTGATTTTCGAGAAAAAAATGGGAAGGGTAAAACCACCCTTCCGCCGACATTCTAGCCGCCATAACTTCGCAGTGCGTGCAGTAAGAACAAAGCCGAAGAGTGCGTTGAATACAGCTTGTCGAACTCTATCTTCAGTATAAAGGACAACTCTCTATCCCCGTTCGTTTGGACAGGAGAGGCCGGCAAAATTTCAAAAAATGGTCATTTTGACCTTCCAAAACGGAATTGTTTATACACAAGGAAAACGAAGCGACTCAGAGGCCCGCCCTTTTAACTGTAGCATCCCCGCAGGTTGCCTAGTAATCACCGCTAATATGCGGCAAATCCGCCGCACTTTTTTCTACCCTTATTTTTAGGGTACCTAAAATATTTCAGACTCTAACTCCGGCAATAATGGCCATACCGAGGAACGGGATGCGGTCCTGTATTCCCCCTTGACTAACTTCTTACACGATAGCATCAAAATGGCAATCGCGAACACAAACTGATTTTCGAGAAAAAAAGGGGAAGGGTTTAAACCACCCTTCCGCCGACATTCTAGCCGCCATAACTTCGCAGTGCGTGCAGTAAGAACAAAGCCGAAGAGTGCGTTGAATACAGCTTGTCGAACTCTATCTTCAGTATAAAGGACAACTCTCTATCCCCGTTCGTTTGGACAGGAGAGGCCGGCAAAATTTCAAAAAATGGTCATTTTGACCTTCCAAAACGGAATTGTTTATACACAAGGAAAACGAAGCGACTCAGAGGCCCGCCCTTTTAACTGTAGCATCCCCGCAGGTTGCCTAGTAATCACCGCTAATATGCGGCAAATCCGGCGCACTTTTTTCTACCCTTATTTTTAGGGTACCTAAAATATTTCAGACTCTAACTCCGGCAATAATGGCCATACCGAGGAACGGGATGCGGTCCTGTATTCCCCCTTGACTAACTTCTTACACGATAGCATCAAAATGGCAATCGCGAACACAAACTGATTTTCGAGAAAAAAAGGGGAAGGGTTTAAACCACCCTTCCGCCGACATTCTAGCCGCCATAACTTCGCAGTGCTTGCAGTAAGAACAAAGGCGAAGAGTGCGTTGAATACAGCTTGTCGAACTCTATCTTCAGTATAAAGGACAACTCTCTATCCCCGTTCGTTTGGACAGGAGAGGCCGGCAAAATTTCAAAAAATGGTCATTTTGACCTTCCAAAACGGAATTGTTTATACACAAGGAAAACGAAGCGACTCAGAGGCCCGCCCTTTTAACTGTAGCATCCCTGCAGGTTGCCTAGTAATCACCGCTAATATGCGGCAAATCCGCCGCACTTTTTTCTACCCTTATTTTTAGGGTACCTAAAATATTTCAGACTCTAACTCCGGCAATAATGGCCATACCGAGGAACGGGATGCGGTCCTGTATTCCCCCTTGACTAACTTCTTACACGATAGCATCAAAATGGCAATCGCGAACACAAACTGATTTTCGAGAAAAAAAGGGGAAGGGTTTAAACCACCCTTCCGCCGACATTCTAGCCGCCATAACTTCGCAGTGCGTGCAGTAAGAACAAAGCCGAAGAGTGCGTTGAATACAGCTTGTCGAACTCTATCTTCAGTATAAAGGACAACTCTCTATCCCCGTTCGTTTGGACAGGAGAGGCCGGCAAAATTTCAAAAAATGGTCATTTTGACCTTCCAAAACGGAATTGTTTATACACAAGGAAAACGAAGCGACTCAGAGGCCCGCCCTTTTAACTGTAGCATCCCCGCAGGTTGCCTAGTAATCACCGCTAATATGCGGCAAATCCGCCGCACTTTTTTCTACCCTTATTTTTAGGGTACCTAAAATATTTCAGACTCTAACTCCGGCAATAATGGCCATACCGAGGAACGGGATGCGGTCCTGTATTCCCCCTTGACTAACTTCTTACACGATAGCATCAAAATGGCAATCGCGAACACAAACTGATTTTCGAGAAAAAAATGGGAAGGGTTTAAACCACCCTTCCGCCGACATTCTAGCCGCCATAACTTCGCAGTGCGTGCAGTAAGAACAAAGCCGAAGAGTGCGTTGAATACAGCTTGTCGAACTCTATCTTCAGTATAAAGGACAACTCTCTATCCCCGTTCGTTTGGACAGGAGAGGCCGGCAAAATTTCAAAAAATGGTCATTTTGACCTTCCAAAACGGAATTGTTTATACACAAGGAAAACGAAGCGACTCAGAGGCCCGCCCTTTTAACTGTAGCATCCCCGCAGGTTGCCTAGTAATCACCGCTAATATGCGGCAAATCCGCCGCACTTTTTTCTACCCTTATTTTTAGGGTACCTAAAATATTTCAGACTCTAACTCCGGCAATAATGGCCATACCGAGGAACGGGATGCGGTCCTGTATTCCCCCTTGACTAACTTCTTACACGATAGCATCAAAATGGCAATCGCGAACACAAACTGATTTTCGAGAAAAAAAGGGGAAGGGTTTAAACCACCCTTCCGCCGACATTCTAGCCGCCATAACTTCGCAGTGCTTGCAGTAAGAACAAAGGCGAAGAGTGCGTTGAATACAGCTTGTCGAACTCTATCTTCAGTATAAAGGACAACTCTCTATCCCCGTTCGTTTGGACAGGAGAGGCCGGCAAAATTTCAAAAAATGGTCATTTTGACCTTCCAAAACGGAATTGTTTATACACAAGGAAAACGAAGCGACTCAGAGGCCCGCCCTTTTAACTGTAGCATCCCCGCAGGTTGCCTAGTAATCACCGCTAATATGCGGCAAATCCGCCGCACTTTTTTCTACCCTTATTTTTAGGGTACCTAAAATATTTCAGACTCTAACTCCGGCAATATTGGCCATACCGAGGAACGGGATGCGGTCCTGTATTCCCCCTTGACTAACTTCTTACACGATAGCATCAAAATGGCAATCGCGAACACAAACTGATTTTCGAGAAAAAAAGGGGAAGGGTTTAAACCACCCTTCCGCCGACATTCTAGCCGCCATAACTTCGCAGTGCGTGCAGTAAGAACAAAGCCGAAGAGTGCGTTGAATACAGCTTGTCGAACTCTATCTTCAGTATAAAGGACAACTCTCTATCCCCGTTCGTTTGGACAGGAGAGGCCGGCAAAATTTCAAAAAATGGTCATTTTGACCTTCCAAAACGGAATTGTTTATACACAAGGAAAACGAAGCGACTCAGAGGCCCGCCCTTTTAACTGTAGCATCCCCGCAGGTTGCCTAGTAATCACCGCTAATATGCGGCAAATCCGCCGCACTTTTTTCTACCCTTATTTTTAGGGTACCTAAAATATTTCAGACTCTAACTCCGGCAATAATGGCCATACCGAGGAACGGGATGCGGTCCTGTATTCCCCCTTGACTAACTTCTTACACGATAGCATCAAAATGGCAATCGCGAACACAAACTGATTTTCGAGAAAAAAAGGGGAAGGGTTTAAACCACCCTTCCGCCGACATTCTAGCCGCCATAACTTCGCAGTGCGTGCAGTAAGAACAAAGCCGAAGAGTGCGTTGAATACAGCTTGTCGAACTCTATCTTCAGTATAAAGGACAACTCTCTATCCCCGTTCGTTTGGACAGGAGAGGCCGGCAAAATTTCAAAAAATGGTCATTTTGACCTTCCAAAACGGAATTGTTTATACACAAGGAAAACGAAGCGACTCAGAGGCCCGCCCTTTTAACTGTAGCATCCCCGCAGGTTGCCTAGTAATCACCGCTAATATGCGGCAAATCCGCCGCACTTTTTTCTACCCTTATTTTTAGGGTACCTAAAATATTTCAGACTCTAACTCCGGCAATAATGGCCATACCGAGGAACGGGATGCGGTCCTGTATTCCCCCTTGACTAACTTCTTACACGATAGCATCAAAATGGCAATCGCGAACACAAACTGATTTTCGAGAAAAAAAGGGGAAGGGTTTAAACCACCCTTCCGCCGACATTCTAGCCGCCATAACTTCGCAGTGCGTGCAGTAAGAACAAAGCCGAAGAGTGCGTTGAATACAGCTTGTCGAACTCTATCTTCAGTATAAAGGACAACTCTCTATCCCCGTTCGTTTGGACAGGAGAGGCCGGCAAAATTTCAAAAAATGGTCATTTTGACCTTCCAAAACGGAATTGTTTATACACAAGGAAAACGAAGCGACTCAGAGGCCCGCCCTTTTAACTGTAGCATCCCCGCAGGTTGCCTAGTAATCACCGCTAATATGCGGCAAATCCGCCGCACTTTTTTCTATCCTTATTTTTAGGGTACCTAAAATATTTCAGACTCTAACTCCGGCAATAATGGCCATACCGAGGAACGGGATGCGGTCCTGTATTCCCCCTTGACTAACTTCTTACCCGATAGCATCAAAATGGCAATCGCGAACACAAACTGATTTTCGAGAAAAAAAGGGGAAGGGTTTAAACCACCCTTCCGCCGACATTCTAGCCGCCATAACTTCGCAGTGCTTGCAGTAAGAACAAAGGCGAAGAGTGCGTTGAATACAGCTTGTCGAACTCTATCTTCAGTATAAAGGACAACTCTCTATCCCCGTTCGTTTGGACAGGAGAGGCCGGCAAAATTTCAAAAAATGGTCATTTTGACCTTCCAAAACGGAATTGTTTATACACAAGGAAAACGAAGCGACTCAGAGGCCCGCCCTTTTAACTGTAGCATCCCCGCAGGTTGCCTAGTAATCACCGCTAATATGCGGCAAATCCGCCGCACTTTTTTCTACCCTTATTTTTAGGGTACCTAAAATATTTCAGACTCTAACTCCGGCAATAATGGCCATACCGAGGAACGGGATGCGGTCCTGTATTCCCCCTTGACTAACTTCTTACACGATAGCATCAAAATGGCAATCGCGAACACAAACTGATTTTCGAGAAAAAAAGGGGAAGGGTTTAAACCACCCTTCCGCCGACATTCTAGCCGCCATAACTTCGCAGTGCGTGCAGTAAGAACAAAGCCGAAGAGTGCGTTGAATACAGCTTGTCGAACTCTATCTTCAGTATAAAGGACAACTCTCTATCCCCGTTCGTTTGGACAGGAGAGGCCGGCAAAATTTCAAAAAATGGTCATTTTGACCTTCCAAAACGGAATTGTTTATACACAAGGAAAACGAAGCGACTCAGAGGCCCGCCCTTTTAACTGTAGCATCCCCGCAGGTTGCCTAGTAATCACCGCTAATATGCGGCAAATCCGCCGCACTTTTTTCTACCCTTATTTTTAGGGTACCTAAAATATTTCAGACTCTAACTCCGGCAATAATGGCCATACCGAGGAACGGGATGCGGTCCTGTATTCCCCCTTGACTAACTTCTTACACGATAGCATCAAAATGGCAATCGCGAACACAAACTGATTTTCGAGAAAAAAATGGGAAGGGTTTAAACCACCCTTCCTCCGACATTCTAGCCGCCATAACTTCGCAGTGCGTGCAGTAAGAACAAAGCCGAAGAGTGCGTTGAATACAGCTTGTCGAACTCTATCTTCAGTATAAAAGACAACTCTCTATCCCCGTTCGTTTGGACAGGAGAGGCCGGCAAAATTTCAAAAAATGGTCATTTTGACCTTCCAAAACGGAATTGTTTATACACAAGGAAAACGAAGCGACTCAGAGGCCCGCCCTTTTAACTGTAGCATCCCCGCAGGTTGCCTAGTAATCACCGCTAATATGCGGCAAATCCGCCGCACTTTTTTCTACCCTTATTTTTAGGGTACCTAAAATATTTCAGACTCTAACTCCGGCAATAATGGCCATACCGAGGAACGGGATGCGGTCCTGTATTCCCCCTTGACTAACTTCCTACACGATAGCATCAAAATGGCAATCGCGAACACAAACTGATTTTCGAGAAAAAAAGGGGAAGGGTTTAAACCACCCTTCCGCCGACATTCTAGCCGCCATAACATCGCAGTGCGTGCAGTAAGAACAAAGCCGAAGAGTGCGTTGAATACAGCTTGTCGAACTCTATCTTCAGTATAAAGGACAACTCTCTATCCCCGTTCGTTTGGACAGGAGAGGCCGGCAAAATTTCAAAAAATGGTCATTTTGACCTTCCAAAACGGAATTGTTTATACACAAGGAAAACGAAGCGACTCAGAGGCCCGCCCTTTTAACTGTAGCATCCCCGCAGGTTGCCTAGTAATCACCGCTAATATGCGGCAAATCCGCCGCACTTTTTTCTATCCTTATTTTTAGGGTACCTAAAATATTTCAGACTCTAACTCCGGCAATAATGGCCATACCGAGGAACGGGATGCGGTCCTGTATTCCCCCTTGACTAACTTCTTACCCGATAGCATCAAAATGGCAATCGCGAACACAAACTGATTTTCGAGAAAAAAAGGGGAAGGGTTTAAACCACCCTTCCGCCGACATTCTAGCCGCCATAACTTCGCAGTGCGTGCAGTAAGAACAAAGCCGAAGAGTGCGTTGAATACAGCTTGTCGAACTCTATCTTCAGTATAAAGGACAACTCTCTATCCCCGTTCGTTTGGACAGGAGAGGCCGGCAAAATTTCAAAAAATGGTCATTTTGACCTTCCAAAACGGAATTGTTTTGTACACAAGGAAAACGAAGCGACTCAGAGGCCCGCCCTTTTAACTGTAGCATCCCCGCAGGTTGCCTAGTAATCACCGCTAATATGCGGCAAATCCGCCGCACTTTTTTCTACCCTTATTTTTAGGGTACCTAAAATATTTCAGACTCTAACTCCGGCAATAATGGCCATACCGAGGAACGGGATGCGGTCCTGTATTCCCCCTTGACTAACTTCTTACACGATAGCATCAAAATGGCAATCGCGAACACAAACTGATTTTCGAGAAAAAAAGGGGAAGGGTTTAAACCACCCTTCCGCCGACATTCTAGCCGCCATAACTTCGCAGTGCTTGCAGTAAGAACAAAGGCGAAGAGTGCGTTGAATACAGCTTGTCGAACTCTATCTTCAGTATAAAGGACAACTCTCTATCCCCGTTCGTTTGGACAGGAGAGGCCGGCAAAATTTCAAAAAATGGTCATTTTGACCTTCCAAAACGGAATTGTTTATACACAAGGAAAACGAAGCGACTCAGAGGCCCGCCCTTTTAACTGTAGCATCCCCGCAGGTTGCCTAGTAATCACCGCTAATATGCGGCAAATCCGCCGCACTTTTTTCTACCCTTATTTTTAGGGTACCTAAAATATTTCAGACTCTAACTCCGGCAATAATGGCCATACCGAGGAACGGGATGCGGTCCTGTATTCCCCCTTGACTAACTTCTTACACGATAGCATCAAAATGGCAATCGCGAACACAAACTGATTTTCGAGAAAAAAAGGGGAAGGGTTTAAACCACCCTTCCGCCGACATTCTAGCCGCCATAACTTCGCAGTGCGTGCAGTAAGAACAAAGCCGAAGAGTGCGTTGAATACAGCTTGTCGAACTCTATCTTCAGTATAAAGGACAACTCTCTATCCCCGTTCGTTTGGACAGGAGAGGCCGGCAAAATTTCAAAAAATGGTCATTTTGACCTTCCAAAACGGAATTGTTTATACACAAGGAAAACGAAGCGACTCAGAGGCCCGCCCTTTTAACTGTAGCATCCCCGCAGGTTGCCTAGTAATCACCGCTAATATGCGGCAAATCCGCCGCACTTTTTTCTACCCTTATTTTTAGGGTACCTAAAATATTTCAGACTCTAACTCCGGCAATAATGGCCATACCGAGGAACGGGATGCGGTCCTGTATTCCCCCTTGACTAACTTCTTACACGATAGCATCAAAATGGCAATCGCGAACACAAACTGATTTTCGAGAAAAAAATGGGAAGGGTTTAAACCACCCTTCCTCCGACATTCTAGCCGCCATAACTTCGCAGTGCGTGCAGTAAGAACAAAGCCGAAGAGTGCGTTGAATACAGCTTGTCGAACTCTATCTTCAGTATAAAAGACAACTCTCTATCCCCGTTCGTTTGGACAGGAGAGGCCGGCAAAATTTCAAAAAATGGTCATTTTGACCTTCCAAAACGGAATTGTTTATACACAAGGAAAACGAAGCGACTCAGAGGCCCGCCCTTTTAACTGTAGCATCCCCGCAGGTTGCCTAGTAATCACCGCTAATATGCGGCAAATCCGCCGCACTTTTTTCTACCCTTATTTTTAGGGTACCTAAAATATTTCAGACTCTAACTCCGGCAATAATGGCCATACCGAGGAACGGGATGCGGTCCTGTATTCCCCCTTGACTAACTTCCTACACGATAGCATCAAAATGGCAATCGCGAACACAAACTGATTTTCGAGAAAAAAAGGGGAAGGGTTTAAACCACCCTTCCGCCGACATTCTAGCCGCCATAACATCGCAGTGCGTGCAGTAAGAACAAAGCCGAAGAGTGCGTTGAATACAGCTTGTCGAACTCTATCTTCAGTATAAAGGACAACTCTCTATCCCCGTTCGTTTGGACAGGAGAGGCCGGCAAAATTTCAAAAAATGGTCATTTTGACCTTCCAAAACGGAATTGTTTATACACAAGGAAAACGAAGCGACTCAGAGGCCCGCCCTTTTAACTGTAGCATCCCCGCAGGTTGCCTAGTAATCACCGCTAATATGCGGCAAATCCGCCGCACTTTTTTCTATCCTTATTTTTAGGGTACCTAAAATATTTCAGACTCTAACTCCGGCAATAATGGCCATACCGAGGAACGGGATGCGGTCCTGTATTCCCCCTTGACTAACTTCTTACACGATAGCATCAAAATGGCAATCGCGAACACAAACTGATTTTCGAGAAAAAAAGGGGAAGGGTTTAAACCACCCTTCCGCCGACATTCTAGCCGCCATAACTTCGCAGTGCGTGCAGTAAGAACAAAGCCGAAGAGTGCGTTGAATACAGCTTGTCGAACTCTATCTTCAGTATAAAGGACAACTCTCTATCCCCGTTCGTTTGGACAGGAGAGGCCGGCAAAATTTCAAAAAATGGTCATTTTGACCTTCCAAAACGGAATTGTTTATACACAAGGAAAACGAAGCGACTCAGAGGCCCGCCCTTTTAACTGTAGCATCCCCGCAGGTTGCCTAGTAATCACCGCTAATATGCGGCAAATCCGCCGCACTTTTTTCTACCCTTATTTTTAGGGTACCTAAAATATTTCAGACTCTAACTCCGGCAATAATGGCCATACCGAGGAACGGGATGCGGTCCTGTATTCCCCCTTGACTAACTTCTTACACGATAGCACCAAAATGGCAATCGCGAACACAAATTGATTTTCGAGAAAAAAAGGGGAAGGGTTTAAACCACCCTTCCGCCGACATTCTAGCCGCCATAACTTCGCAGTGCTTGCAGTAAGAACAAAGGCGAAGAGTGCGTTGAATACAGCTTGTCGAACTCTATCTTCAGTATAAAGGACAACTCTCTATCCCCGTTCGTTTGGACAGGAGAGGCCGGCAAAATTTCAAAAAATGGTCATTTTGACCTTCCAAAACGGAATTGTTTATACACAAGGAAAACGAAGCGACTCAGAGGCCCGCCCTTTTAACTGTAGCATCCCCGCAGGTTGCCTAGTAATCACCGCTAATATGCGGCAAATCCGCCGCACTTTTTTCTACCCTTATTTTTAGGGTACCTAAAATATTTCAGACTCTAACTCCGGCAATAATGGCCATACCGAGGAACGGGATGCGGTCCTGTATTCCCCCTTGACTAACTTCTTACACGATAGCATCAAAATGGCAATCGCGAACACAAACTGATTTTCGAGAAAAAAAGGGGAAGGGTTTAAACCACCCTTCCGCCGACATTCTAGCCGCCATAACTTCGCAGTGCGTGCAGTAAGAACAAAGCCGAAGAGTGCGTTGAATACAGCTTGTCGAACTCTATCTTCAGTATAAAGGACAACTCTCTATCCCCGTTCGTTTGGACAGGAGAGGCCGGCAAAATTTCAAAAAATGGTCATTTTGACCTTCCAAAACGGAATTGTTTATACACAAGGAAAACGAAGCGACTCAGAGGCCCGCCCTTTTAACTGTAGCATCCCCGCAGGTTGCCTAGTAATCACCGCTAATATGCGGCAAATCCGCCGCACTTTTTTCTACCCTTATTTTTAGGGTACCTAAAATATTTCAGACTCTAACTCCGGCAATAATGGCCATACCGAGGAACGGGATGCGGTCCTGTATTCCCCCTTGACTAACTTCTTACACGATAGCATCAAAATGGCAATCGCGAACACAAACTGATTTTCGAGAAAAAAAGGGGAAGGGTTTAAACCACCCTTCCGCCGACATTCTAGCCGCCATAACTTCGCAGTGCGTGCAGTAAGAACAAAGCCGAAGAGTGCGTTGAATACAGCTTGTCGAACTCTACCTTCAGTATAAAGGACAACTCTCTATCCCCGTTCGTTTGGACAGGAGAGGCCGGCAAAATTTCAAAAAATGGTCATTTTGACCTTCCAAAACGGAATTGTTTATACACAAGGAAAACGAAGCGACTCAGAGGCCCGCCCTTTTAACTGTAGCATCCCCGCAGGTTGCCTAGTAATCACCGCTAATATGCGGCAAATCCGCCGCACTTTTTTCTACCCTTATTTTTAGGGTACCTAAAATATTTCAGACTCTAACTCCGGCAATAATGGCCATACCGAGGAACGGGATGCGGTCCTGTATTCCCCCTTGACTAACTTCTTACACGATAGCATCAAAATGGCAATCGCGAACACAAACTGATTTTCGAGAAAAAAAGGGGAAGGGTTTAAACCACCCTTCCGCCGACATTCTAGCCGCCATAACTTCGCAGTGCTTGCAGTAAGAACAAAGGCGAAGAGTGCGTTGAATACAGCTTGTCGAACTCTATCTTCAGTATAAAGGACAACTCTCTATCCCCGTTCGTTTGGACAGGAGAGGCCGGCAAAATTTCAAAAAATGGTCATTTTGACCTTCCAAAACGGAATTGTTTATACACAAGGAAAACGAAGCGACTCAGAGGCCCGCCCTTTTAACTGTAGCATCCCCGCAGGTTGCCTAGTAATCACCGCTAATATGCGGCAAATCCGCCGCACTTTTTTCTACCCTTATTTTTAGGGTACCTAAAATATTTCAGACTCTAACTCCGGCAATAATGGCCATACCGAGGAACGGGATGCGGTCCTGTATTCCCCCTTGACTAACTTCTTACACGATAGCATCAAAATGGCAATCGCGAACACAAACTGATTTTCGAGAAAAAAAGGGGAAGGGTTTAAACCACCCTTCCGCCGACATTCTAGCCGCCATAACTTCGCAGTGCGTGCAGTAAGAACAAAGCCGAAGAGTGCGTTGAATACAGCTTGTCGAACTCTATCTTCAGTATAAAGGACAACTCTCTATCCCCGTTCGTTTGGACAGGAGAGGCCGGCAAAATTTCAAAAAATGGTCATTTTGACCTTCCAAAACGGAATTGTTTATACACAAGGAAAACGAAGCGACTCAGAGGCCCGCCCTTTTAACTGTAGCATCCCCGCAGGTTGCCTAGTAATCACCGCTAATATGCGGCAAATCCGCCGCACTTTTTTCTACCCTTATTTTTAGGGTACCTAAAATATTTCAGACTCTAACTCCGGCAATAATGGCCATACCGAGGAACGGGATGCGGTCCTGTATTCCCCCTTGACTAACTTCTTACACGATAGCATCAAAATGGCAATCGCGAACACAAACTGATTTTCGAGAAAAAAATGGGAAGGGTTTAAACCACCCTTCCGCCGACATTCTAGCCGCCATAACTTCGCAGTGCGTGCAGTAAGAACAAAGCCGAAGAGTGCGTTGAATACAGCTTGTCGAACTCTATCTTCAGTATAAAGGACAACTCTCTATCCCGTTCGTTTGGACAGGAGAGGCCGGCAAAATTCAAAAAATGGTCATTTTGACCTTCCAAAACGGAATTGTTTATACACAAGGAAAACGAAGCGACTCAGAGGCCCGCCCTTTTAACTGTAGCATCCCGCAGGTTGCCTAGTAATCACCGCTAATATGCGGCAAATCCGCCGCACTTTTTTCTACCCTTATTTTTAGGGTACCTAAAATATTTCAGACTCTAACTCCGGCAATAATGGCCATACCGAGGAACGGGATGCGGTCCTGTATTCCCCCTTGACTAACTTCTTACACGATAGCATCAAAATGGCAATCGCGAACACAAACTGATTTTCGAGAAAAAAAGGGGAAGGGTTTAAACCACCCTTCCGCCGACATTCTAGCCGCCATAACTTCGCAGTGCGTGCAGTAAGAACAAAGCCGAAGAGTGCGTTGAATACAGCTTGTCGAACTCTATCTTCAGTATAAAGGACAACTCTCTATCCCCGTTCGTTTGGACAGGAGAGGCCGGCAAAATTTCAAAAAATGGTCATTTTGACCTTCCAAAACGGAATTGTTTATACACAAGGAAAACGAAGCGACTCAGAGGCCCGCCCTTTTAACTGTAGCATCCCCGCAGGTTGCCTAGTAATCACCGCTAATATGCGGCAAATCCGCCGCACTTTTTTCTACCCTTATTTTTAGGGTACCTAAAATATTTCAGACTCTAACTCCGGCAATAATGGCCATACCGAGGAACGGGATGCGGTCCTGTATTCCCCCTTGACTAACTTCTTACACGATAGCATCAAAATGGCAATCGCGAACACAAACTGATTTTCGAGAAAAAAAGGGGAAGGGTTTAAACCACCCTTCCGCCGACATTCTAGCCGCCATAACTTCGCAGTGCGTGCAGTAAGAACAAAGCCGAAGAGTGCGTTGAATACAGCTTGTCGAACTCTATCTTCAGTATAAAGGACAACTCTCTATCCCCGTTCGTTTGGACAGGAGAGGCCGGCAAAATTTCAAAAAATGGTCATTTTGACCTTCCAAAACGGAATTGTTTATACACAAGGAAAACGAAGCGACTCAGAGGCCCGCCCTTTTAACTGTAGCATCCCCGCAGGTTGCCTAGTAATCACCGCTAATATGCGGCAAATCCGCCGCACTTTTTTCTACCCTTATTTTTAGGGTACCTAAAATATTTCAGACTCTAACTCCGGCAATAATGGCCATACCGAGGAACGGGATGCGGTCCTGTATTCCCCCTTGACTAACTTCTTACACGATAGCATCAAAATGGCAATCGCGAACACAAACTGATTTTCGAGAAAAAAAGGGGAAGGGTTTAAACCACCCTTCCGCCGACATTCTAGCCGCCATAACTTCGCAGTGCGTGCAGTAAGAACAAAGCCGAAGAGTGCGTTGAATACAGCTTGTCGAACTCTATCTTCAGTATAAAGGACAACTCTCTATCCCCGTTCGTTTGGACAGGAGAGGCCGGCAAAATTTCAAAAAATGGTCATTTTGACCTTCCAAAACGGAATTGTTTATACACAAGGAAAACGAAGCGACTCAGAGGCCCGCCCTTTTAACTGTAGCATCCCCGCAGGTTGCCTAGTAATCACCGCTAATATGCGGCAAATCCGCCGCACTTTTTTCTACCCTTATTTTTAGGGTACCTAAAATATTTCAGACTCTAACTCCGGCAATAATGGCCATACCGAGGAACGGGATGCGGTCCTGTATTCCCCCTTGACTAACTTCTTACACGATAGCATCAAAATGGCAATCGCGAACACAAACTGATTTTCGAGAAAAAAAGGGGAAGGGTTTAAACCACCCTTCCGCCGACATTCTAGCCGCCATAACTTCGCAGTGCTTGCAGTAAGAACAAAGGCGAAGAGTGCGTTGAATACAGCTTGTCGAACTCTATCTTCAGTATAAAGGACAACTCTCTATCCCCGTTCGTTTGGACAGGAGAGGCCGGCAAAATTTCAAAAAATGGTCATTTTGACCTTCCAAAACGGAATTGTTTATACACAAGGAAAACGAAGCGACTCAGAGGCCCGCCCTTTTAACTGTAGCATCCCCGCAGGTTGCCTAGTAATCACCGCTAATATGCGGCAAATCCGCCGCACTTTTTTCTACCCTTATTTTTAGGGTACCTAAAATATTTCAGACTCTAACTCCGGCAATAATGGCCATACCGAGGAACGGGATGCGGTCCTGTATTCCCCCTTGACTAACTTCTTACACGATAGCATCAAAATGGCAATCGCGAACACAAACTGATTTTCGAGAAAAAAAGGGGAAGGGTTTAAACCACCCTTCCGCCGACATTCTAGCCGCCATAACTTCGCAGTGCGTGCAGTAAGAACAAAGCCGAAGAGTGCGTTGAATACAGCTTGTCGAACTCTATCTTCAGTATAAAGGACAACTCTCTATCCCCGTTCGTTTGGACAGGAGAGGCCGGCAAAATTTCAAAAAATGGTCATTTTGACCTTCCAAAACGGAATTGTTTATACACAAGGAAAACGAAGCGACTCAGAGGCCCGCCCTTTTAACTGTAGCATCCCCGCAGGTTGCCTAGTAATCACCGCTAATATGCGGCAAATCCGCCGCACTTTTTTCTACCCTTATTTTTAGGGTACCTAAAATATTTCAGACTCTAACTCCGGCAATAATGGCCATACCGAGGAACGGGATGCGGTCCTGTATTCCCCCTTGACTAACTTCTTACACGATAGCATCAAAATGGCAATCGCGAACACAAACTGATTTTCGAGAAAAAAATGGGAAGGGTTTAAACCACCCTTCCGCCGACATTCTAGCCGCCATAACTTCGCAGTGCGTGCAGTAAGAACAAAGCCGAAGAGTGCGTTGAATACAGCTTGTCGAACTCTATCTTCAGTATAAAGGACAACTCTCTATCCCCGTTCGTTTGGACAGGAGAGGCCGGCAAAATTTCAAAAATGGTCATTTTGACCTTCCAAAACGGAATTGTTTATACACAAGGAAAACGAAGCGACTCAGAGGCCCGCCCTTTTAACTGTAGCATCCCGCAGGTTGCCTAGTAATCACCGCTAATATGCGGCAAATCCGCCGCACTTTTTTCTACCCTTATTTTTAGGGTACCTAAAATATTTCAGACTCTAACTCCGGCAATAATGGCCATACCGAGGAACGGGATGCGGTCCTGTATTCCCCCTTGACTAACTTCTTACACGATAGCATCAAAATGGCAATCGCGAACACAAACTGATTTTCGAGAAAAAAAGGGGAAGGGTTTAAACCACCCTTCCGCGACATTCTAGCCGCCATAACTTCGCAGTGCTTGCAGTAAGAACAAAGCCGAAGAGTGCGTTGAATACAGCTTGTCGAACTCTATCTTCAGTATAAAGGACAACTCTCTATCCCCGTTCGTTTGGACAGGAGAGGCCGGCAAAATTTCAAAAATGGTCATTTTGACCTTCCAAAACGGAATTGTTTATACACAAGGAAAACGAAGCGACTCAGAGGCCCGCCCTTTTAACTGTAGCATCCCCGCAGGTTGCCTAGTAATCACCGCTAATATGCGGCAAATCCGCCGCACTTTTTTCTACCCTTATTTTTAGGGTACCTAAAATATTTCAGACTCTAACTCCGGCAATAATGGCCATACCGAGGAACGGGATGCGGTCCTGTATTCCCCCTTGACTAACTTCTTACACGATAGCATCAAAATGGCAATCGCGAACACAAACTGATTTTCGAGAAAAAAAGGGGAAGGGTTTAAACCACCCTTCCGCCGACATTCTAGCCGCCATAACTTCGCAGTGCGTGCAGTAAGAACAAAGCCGAAGAGTGCGTTGAATACAGCTTGTCGAACTCTATCTTCAGTATAAAGGACAACTCTCTATCCCGTTCGTTTGGACAGGAGAGGCCGGCAAAATTTCAAAAAATGGTCATTTGACCTTCCAAAACGGAATTGTTTATACACAAGGAAAACGAAGCGACTCAGAGGCCCGCCCTTTTAACTGTAGCATCCCCGCAGGTTGCCTAGTAATCACCGCTAATATGCGGCAAATCCGCCGCACTTTTTCTACCCTTATTTTTAGGGTACCTAAAATATTTCAGACTCTAACTCCGGCAATAATGGCCATACCGAGGAACGGGATGCGGTCCTGTATTCCCCCTTGACTAACTTCTTACACGATAGCATCAAAATGGCAATCGCGAACACAAACTGATTTTCGAGAAAAAAAGGGGAAGGGTTTTTAAACCACCCTTCCGCCGACATTCTAGCCGCCATAACTTCGCAGTGCTTGCAGTAAGAACAAAGGCGAAGAGTGCGTTGAATACAGCTTGTCGAACTCTATCTTCAGTATAAAGGACAACTCTCTATCCCCGTTCGTTTGGACAGGAGAGGCCGGCAAAATTTCAAAAAATGGTCATTTTTGACCTTCCAAAACGGAATTGTTTATACACAAGGAAAACGAAGCGACTCAGAGGCCCGCCCTTTTAACTGTAGCATCCCCGCAGGTTGCCTAGTAATCACCGCTAATATGCGGCAAATCCGCCGCACTTTTTCTACCCTTATTTTTAGGGTACCTAAAATATTTCAGACTTTAACTCCGGCAATAATGGCCATACCGAGGAACGGGATGCGGTCCTGTATTCCCCCTTGACTAACTTCTTACACGATAGCATCAAATGGCAATCGCGAACACAAACTGATTTTCGAGAAAAAAAGGGGAAGGGTTTAAACCACCCTTCCGCCGACATTCTAGCCGCCATAACTTCGCAGTGCGTGCAGTAAGAACAAAGCCGAAGAGTGCGTTGAATACAGCTTGTCGAACTCTATCTTCAGTATAAAGGACAACTCTCTATCCCCGTTCGTTTGGACAGGAGAGGCCGGCAAAATTTCAAAAAATGGTCATTTTGACCTTCCAAAACGGAATTGTTTATACACAAGGAAAACGAAGCGACTCAGAGGCCCGCCCTTTTAACTGTAGCATCCCCGCAGGTTGCCTAGTAATCACCGCTAATATGCGGCAAATCCGCCGCACTTTTTTCTACCCTTATTTTTAGGGTACCTAAAATATTTCAGACTCTAACTCCGGCAATAATGGCCATACCGAGGAACGGGATGCGGTCCTGTATTCCCCCTTGACTAACTTCTTACACGATAGCATCAAAATGGCAATCGCGAACACAAACTGATTTTCGAGAAAAAAAGGGGAAGGGTTTAAACCACCCTTCCGCCGACATTCTAGCCGCCATAACTTCGCAGTGCTTGCAGTAAGAACAAAGGCGAAGAGTGCGTTGAATACAGCTTGTCGAACTCTATCTTCAGTATAAAGGACAACTCTCTATCCCGTTCGTTTGGACAGGAGAGGCCGGCAAAATTTCAAAAAATGGTCATTTTGACCTTCAAAACGGAATTGTTTATACACAAGGAAAACGAAGCGACTCAGAGGCCCGCCCTTTTAACTGTAGCATCCCCGCAGGTTGCCTAGTAATCACCGCTAATATGCGGCAAATCCGCCGCACTTTTTTCTACCCTTATTTTTAGGGTACCTAAAATATTTCAGACTTTAACTCCGGCAATAATGGCCATACCGAGGAACGGGATGCGGTCCTGTATTCCCCCTTGACTAACTTCTTACACGATAGCATCAAAATGGCAATCGCGAACACAAACTGATTTTCGAGAAAAAAAGGGGAAGGGTTTAAACCACCCTTCCGCCGACATTCTAGCCGCCATAACTTCGCAGTGCGTGCAGTAAGAACAAAGCCGAAGAGTGCGTTGAATACAGCTTGTCGAACTCTATCTTCAGTATAAAGGACAACTCTCTATCCCCGTTCGTTTGGACAGGAGAGGCCGGCAAAATTCAAAAAATGGTCATTTTGACCTTCCAAAACGGAATTGTTTATACACAAGGAAAACGAAGCGACTCAGAGGCCCGCCCTTTTAACTGTAGCATCCCCGCAGGTTGCCTAGTAATCACCGCTAATATGCGGCAAATCGCCGCACTTTTTCTACCTTATTTTTAGGGTACCTAAAATATTCAGACTCTAACTCCGGCAATAATGGCCATACCGAGGAACGGGATGCGGTCCTGTATTCCCCCTTGACTAACTTCTTACACGATAGCATCAAAATGGCAATCGCGAACACAAACTGATTTTCGAGAAAAAAAGGGGAAGGGTTCAACCACCCTCCGCCGACATTCTATCCCCTAACTTCGCAGTGCTTGCAGTAAGAACAAAGGCGAAAGTGCGTTGAATACAGCTGTCGAACTCTATCTTCAGTATAAAGGACAACCTCTCTATCCCCGTTCGTTTGACAGGAGAGGCCGGCAAATTTCAAAAAAATGGTCATTTGACCTTCCAAAACGGAATTGTTTATACACAAGGAAAACGAAGCGACTCAGAGGCCCGCCCTTTTAACTGTAGCATCCCCGCAGGTTGCCTAGTAATCACCGCTAATATGCGGCAAATCCGCCGCACTTTTTTCTACCCTTATTTTTAGGGTACCTAAAATATTTCAGACTCTAACTCCGGCAATAATGGCCATACCGAGGAACGGGATGCGGTCCTGTATTCCCCTTGACTAACTTCTTACACGATAGCATCAAAATGGCAATCGCGAACACAAACTGATTTTCGAGAAAAAAA